>NW_028227314.1:118624-177918 GCF_978045245.1 Mus caroli | reverse complement strand
AAATCAAACTTGTAGTACCTGCAATATGGTGAGAAACCCTGCAAAAGGCAAAAAAATGAGAAAATCACAATATAGGACTTGGAATAAGATGAGAAACCGTGAAAAAGACAAAAAATAACAAAAACACACTGTAGGAGCTGGAATATGGTGAGAAACCCTAAAAAAGTCCAAAAATAAGAAATTCACACTTGTAGGACCTGCAATATGGTGAGAAACCCTGAAAAAGTCGAAAAATGGAAAAATCACACTGTAGGACTTGGAAGAAGATGAGACACCCTGAAAAACTCAAAAAATGAGAAAATTTCACTGTAGGACTTGGAATAAGATGAGAAACCCTGAAAAAGTTGAAAAATGAGAAAATCACAATGTAGAAGATGGAATATGGTGAGCAATCCTGAAAAAGTCAAAAAATGAGAAAATCACACTGTAGGACCTGGAATATGGTGAGAAACTCTGAAAAAGTCGATAAAAGAGAAAATCACACTCTAGAACTTGGAATATGATGAGAAACCCTGAAAAAGTCAAAAAATGAGAAAATCACACTGTAGTACCTGGAATATGGTGAGAAACCCTGAAAAAGTCTAAAAATGAGAAAATCAAACAGTAGGACCTGGAATATGGTGAGAAACCCTGAAAGATCGAAAAATAAGAAAATCAAACTGGTAGTACCTGCAATATGGTGAGAAACCCTGCAAAAGGCAAAAAATGAGAAAATCACAATATAGGACTTGGAATAAGATGAGAAAACCGTGAAAAAGACAAAAAATAACAAAAACATACTGTAGGAGCTGCAATATGGTGAGAAACCCTAAAAAAGTCCAAAAATAAGAAATTCACACTTGTAGGATCTGCAATATGGTGAGAAACCCTGAAAAAGTCGAAAAATGAGAAAATCACACTGTAGGACTTGGAATAAGTTGAGACACACTGAAAAAGTCAAAAAATGAGAAAAATTTCACTGTAGGACTTGGAATAAGATGAGAAACCCTGAAAAAGTTGAAAAATGAGAAAATCACAATGTAGAAGATGGAATATGGTGAGCAATCCTGAAAAAGTCTTAAAATGAGAAAATCACACTGTAGGACCTGGAATATGGTGAGAAACTGAAAATGTCGAAAAATAAGAAATTCACACTTGTAGGACCTGCAATATGGTGAGAAACCCTGAAAAAGTCAAAAATGAGAAAATCACACTGTAGGACTTGGAATAAAATGAGAAACCGTGAAAAAGACAAAAAATGACAAAAGTACACGCTAGGAGATGGAATATGGAGAGAAACCGTTAAAAAGTAGAAAAATAAGATATACACACTTGTAGGACAGGCAATATGGTGAGAGACCCTGAAATAGTCTTAAAATGAGAAAATCACACTGTAGGACTTGGGATATGGTGAGAAACCCTGAAAAAGTCCAAAAATAAGAAATTCACACGTGTAGGACCTGCAATATGGTGAGAAACCCTGAAAAAGTCGAAAAATGAGAAAATCACACTGTAGGACTTGGAATAAGATGAGACACCCTGAAAAAGTCAAAAAATGAGAAAATTTCACTGTAGGACTTGGAATAAGATGAGAAAACCTGAAAAAGTTGAAAAATGAGAAAATCACAATGTAGAAGATGGAATATGGTGAGCAATCCTGAAAAAGTCAAAAAATGAGAAAATCACACTGTGGAACCTGGAATATGGTGAGAAACTCTGAAAAAGGCGAAAAATTGGAAAAATCACACTCTAGGACTTGGAATATGATGAGAAACCCTGAAAAAGTCAACAATGAGAAAATCAGACTGTAGTAGCTGGAATATGGTGAGAAACATTGAAAAAGTCTCAAAATGAGAAAATCACACAGTTGGACCTGCAATATGGTGAGAAACACTGAAACAGTCGAAAAATAAGAAAATCAAACTTGTAGTACCTGCAATATGGTGAGAAACCCTGAAAAATTCCAAAAATGAGAAAATCACACTGTAGGATTTAGAATATGATGAGAAACCGTGAAAAAGTCAAAAAATGAGAAAAATACACTGTAGAAGCTGGAATATGGTGAGTAAACCCTGAAAAAGTCGAAAAATAAGAAAATCACACTTGTAGAACCTCCAATATGGTGAGAAACCCTGAAAAAGTCAAAAAATGAGAAAATCACACTGTAGGACCTGGAATATGTTGAGAAACCCTGAAAAAGTCTTAAAATGAGAAAATCACACTGTAGGACTTGGAATAAGATGAGAAACCCTAAAAAAGTCGAAAAATGAGAGAAATACACTGAAGGAGTTGGAATATGGTGAGAAACTCTGAAAAAGTCGAAAAAAGAGAAAATCACACTCTAGGACTTGGAATATGATGAGAAACCCTGAAAAAGTCAAAAAATGAGAAAATCACACTGTAGTACCTGGAATATGGTGAGAAACCCTGAAAAAGTCTAAAAATGAGAAAATCAAACAGTAAGACCTGGAATATGGGGGAGAAACCCTGAAAGATCAAAAATAAGAAAATCAAACCTTGTAGTACCTGCAATATGGTGAGAAACCCTGCAAAAGGCAAAAAATGAGAAAATCACAATATAGGACTTGGAATAAGATGAGAAACCGTGAAAAAGACAAAAAATAACAAAAACACACTGTAGGAGCTGGAATATGGTGAGAAACCCTAAAAAAGTCCAAAAATAAGAAATTCACACTTGTAGGACCTGCAATATGGTGAGAAACCCTGAAAAAGTCGAAAAATGGAAAAATCACACTGTAGGACTTGGAAGAAGATGAGACACCCTGAAAAACTCAAAAAATGAGAAAATTTCACTGTAGGACTTGGAATAAGATGAGAAACCCTGAAAAAGTTGAAAAATGAGAAAATCACAATGTAGAAGATGGAATATGGTGAGCAATCCTGAAAAAGTCAAAAAATGAGAAAATCACACTGTAGGACCTGGAATATGGTGAGAAACTCTGAAAAAGTCGATAAAAGAGAAAATCACACTCTAGAACTTGGAATATGATGAGAAACCCTGAAAAAGTCAAAAAATGAGAAAATCACACTGTAGTACCTGGAATATGGTGAGAAACCCTGAAAAAGTCTAAAAATGAGAAAATCAAACAGTAGGACCTAGAATATGGTGAGAAACCCTGAAAGATCGAAAAATAAGAAAATCAAACTTGTAGTACCTGCAATATGGTGAGAAACCCTGCAAAAGGCAAAAAATGAGAAAATCACAATATAGGACTTGGAATAAGATGAGAAACCGTGAAAAAGACAAAAAATAACAAAAACACACTGTAGGAGCTGGAATATTGTGAGAAACCCTAAAAAAGTCCAAAAATAAGAAATTCACACTTGTAGGATCTGCAATATGGTGAGAAACCCTGAAAAAGTCGAAAAATGAGAAAATCACACTGTAGGACTTGGAAAAAGTTGAGACACACTGAAAAAGTCAAAAAATGAGAAAATTTCACTGTAGGACTTGGAATAAGATGAGAAACCCTGAAAAAGTTGAAAAATGAGAAAATCACAATGTAGAAGATGGAATATGGTGAGCAATCCTGAAAAAGTCTTAAAATGAGAAAATCACACTGTAGGACCTGGAATATGGTGAGAAACTGAAAATGTCGAAAAATAAGAAATTCACACTTGTAGGACCTGCAATATGGTGAGAAACCCTGAAAAAGTCAAAAAATGAGAAAATCACACTGTAGGACTTGGAATAAAATGAGAAACCGTGAAAAAGACAAAAAATGACAAAAGTACACGGTAGGAGATGGAATATGGAGAGAAACCGTTAAAAAGTAGAAAAATAAGATATACACACTTGTAGGACAGGCAATATGGTGAGAGACCCTGAAAAAGTCTTAAAATGAGAAAATCACACTGTAGTACCTGGAATATGGTGAGAAACCCTGAAAAAGTCCAAAAATAAGAAATTCACACGTGTAGGACCTGCAATATGGTGAGAAACCCTGAAAAAGTCGAAAAATGAGAAAATCACACTGTAGGACTTGGAATAAGATGAGACACCCTGAAAAAGTCAAAAAATGAGAAAATTTCACTGTAGGACTTGGAATAAGATGAGAAAACCTGAAAAAGTTGAAAAATGAGAAAATCACAATGTAGAAGATGGAATATGGTGAGCAATCCTGAAAAAGTCAAAAAATGAGAAAATCACACTGTGGAACCTGGAATATGGTGAGAAACTCTGTAAAAGGCGAAAAATTGGAAAAATCACACTCTAGGACTTGGAATATGATGAGAAACCCTGAAAAAGTCAAAAATGAGAAAATCAGACTGTAGTAGCTGGAATATGGTGAGAAACATTGAAAAAGTCTCAAAATGAGAAAATCACACAGTTGGACCTGCAATATGGTGAGAAACACTGAAACAGTCGAAAAATAAGAAAATCAAACTTGTAGTACCTGCAATATGGTGAGAAACCCTGAAAAATTCCAAAAATGAGAAAATCACACTGTAGGATTTAGAATATGATGAGAAACCGTGAAAAAGTCAAAAAATGAGAAAAATACACTGTAGAAGCTGGAATATGGTGAGTAAACCCTGAAAAAGTCGAAAAATAAGAAAATCACACTTGTAGAACCTCCAATATGGTGAGAAACCCTGAAAAAGTCAACAAATGAGAAAATCACACTGTAGGACCTGGAATATGTTGAGAAACCCTGAAAAAGTCTTAAAATGAGAAAATCACACTGTAGGACTTGGAATAAGATGAGAAACCCTAAAAAAGTCGAAAAATGAGAGAAATACACTGAAGGAGTTGGAATATGGTGAGAAACTCTGAAAAAGTCGAAAAAAGAGAAAATCACACTCTAGGACTTGGAATATGATGAGAAACCCTGAAAAAGTCAAAAAATGAGAAAATCACACTGTAGTACCTGGAATATGGTGAGAAACCCTGAAAAAGTCTAAAAATGAGAAAATCAAACAGTAAGACCTGGAATATGGGGAGAAACCCTGAAAGATCAAAAATAAGAAAATCAAACTTGTAGTACCTGCAATATGGTGAGAAACCCTGCAAAAGGCAAAAAATGAGAAAATCACAATATAGGACTTGGAATAAGATGAGAAACCGTGAAAAAGACAAAAAATAACAAAAACACACTGTAGGAGCTGGAATATGGTGAGAAACCCTAAAAAAGTCCAAAAATAAGAAATTCACACTTGTAGGACCTGCAATATGGTGAGAAACCCTGAAAAAGTCGAAAAATGGAAAAATCACACTGTAGGACTTGGAAGAAGATGAGACACCCTGAAAAACTCAAAAAATGAGAAAATTTCACTGTAGGACTTGGAATAAGATGAGAAACCCTGAAAAAGTTGAAAAATGAGAAAATCACAATGTAGAAGATGGAATATGGTGAGCAATCCTGAAAAAGTCAAAAAATGAGAAAATCACACTGTAGGACCTGGAATATGGTGAGAAACTCTGAAAAAGTCGATAAAAGAGAAAATCACACTCTAGAACTTGGAATATGATGAGAAACCCTGAAAAAGTCAAAAAATGAGAAAATCACACTGTAGTACCTGGAATATGGTGAGAAACCCTGAAAAAGTCTAAAAATGAGAAAATCAAACAGTAGGACCTGGAATATGGTGAGAAACCCTGAAAGATCGAAAAATAAGAAAATCAAACTGGTAGTACCTGCAATATGGTGAGAAACCCTGCAAAAGGCAAAAAATGAGAAAATCACAATATAGGACTTGGAATAAGATGAGAAACCGTGAAAAAGACAAAAAATAACAAAAACATACTGTAGGAGCTGCAATATGGTGAGAAACCCTAAAAAAGTCCAAAAATAAGAAATTCACACTTGTAGGATCTGCAATATGGTGAGAAACCCTGAAAAAGTCGAAAAATGAGAAAATCACACTGTAGGACTTGGAATAAGTTGAGACACACTGAAAAAGTCAAAAAATGAGAAAATTTCACTGTAGGACTTGGAATAAGATGAGAAACCCTGAAAAAGTTGAAAAATGAGAAAATCACAATGTAGAAGATGGAATATGGTGAGCAATCCTGAAAAAGTCTTAAAATGAGAAAATCACACTGTAGGACCTGGAATATGGTGAGAAACTGAAAATGTCGAAAAATAAGAAATTCACACTTGTAGGACCTGCAATATGGTGAGAAACCCTGAAAAAGTCAAAAAATGAGAAAATCACACTGTAGGACTTGGAATAAAATGAGAAACCGTGAAAAAGACAAAAAATGACAAAAGTACACGCTAGGAGATGGAATATGGAGAGAAACCGTTAAAAAGTAGAAAAATAAGATATACACACTTGTAGGACAGGCAATATGGTGAGAGACCCTGAAATAGTCTTAAAATGAGAAAATCACACTGTAGTACCTGGAATATGGTGAGAAACCCTGAAAAAGTCCAAAAATAAGAAATTCACACGTGTAGGACCTGCAATATGGTGAGAAACCCTGAAAAAGTCGAAAAATGAGAAAATCACACTGTAGGACTTGGAATAAGATGAGACACCCTGAAAAAGTCAAAAAATGAGAAAATTTCACTGTAGGACTTGGAATAAGATGAGAAAACCTGAAAAAGTTGAAAAATGAGAAAATCACAATGTAGAAGATGGAATATGGTGAGCAATCCTGAAAAAGTCAAAAAATGAGAAAATCACACTGTGGAACCTGGAATATGGTGAGAAACTCTGAAAAAGGCGAAAAATTGGAAAAATCACACTCTAGGACTTGGAATATGATGAGAAACCCTGAAAAAGTCAACAATGAGAAAATCAGACTGTAGTAGCTGGAATATGGTGAGAAACATTGAAAAAGTCTCAAAATGAGAAAATCACACAGTTGGACCTGCAATATGGTGAGAAACACTGAAACAGTCGAAAAATAAGAAAATCAAACTTGTAGTACCTGCAATATGGTGAGAAACCCTGAAAAATTCCAAAAATGAGAAAATCACACTGTAGGATTTAGAATATGATGAGAAACCGTGAAAAAGTCAAAAAATGAGAAAAATACACTGTAGAAGCTGGAATATGGTGAGTAAACCCTGAAAAAGTCGAAAAATAAGAAAATCACACTTGTAGAACCTCCAATATGGTGAGAAACCCTGAAAAAGTCAAAAAATGAGAAAATCACACTGTAGGACCTGGAATATGTTGAGAAACCCTGAAAAAGTCTTAAAATGAGAAAATCACACTGTAGGACTTGGAATAAGATGAGAAACCCTGAAAAAGTCGAAAAATGAGAAAAATACACTGAAGGAGTTGGAATATGTTGAGAAACCCTGATAAAGTCTTAAAATGAGAAAATCACACTGTAGGACCTGGAATATGGTGAGAAACTCTGAAAAAGTCGAAAAAAGAGAAAATCACACTCTAGGACTTGGAATATGATGAGAAACCCTGAAAAAGTCAAAAAATGAGAAAATCACACTGTAGTACCTGGAATATGGTGAGAAACCCTGAAAATGTCTAAAAATGAGAAAATCAAACAGTAAGACCTGGAATATGGGGAGAAACCCTGAAAGATCAAAAATAAGAAAATCAAACTTGTAGTACCTGCAATATGGTGAGAAACCCTGCAAAAGGCAAAAAATGAGAAAATCACAATATAGGACTTGGAATAAGATGAGAAACCGTGAAAAAGACAAAAAATAACAAAAACACACTGTAGGAGCTGGAATATGGTGAGAAACCCTAAAAAAGTCCAAAAATAAGAAATTCACACTTGTAGGACCTGCAATATGGTGAGAAACCCTGAAAAAGTCGAAAAATGGGAAAATCACACTGTAGGACTTGGAAGAAGATGAGACACCCTGAAAAACTCAAAAAATGAGAAAATTTCACTGTAGGACTTGGAATAAGATGAGAAACCCTGAAAAAGTTGAAAAATGAGAAAATCACAATGTAGAAGATGGAATATGGTGAGCAATCCTGAAAAAGTCAAAAAATGAGAAAATCACACTGTAGGACCTGGAATATGGTGAGAAACTCTGAAAAAGTCGAAAAAAGAGAAAATCACACTCTAGAACTTGGAATATGATGAGAAACCCTGAAAAAGTCAAAAAATGAGAAAATCACACTGTAGTACCTGGAATATGGTGAGAAACACTGAAAAAGTCTAAAAATGAGAAAATCAAACAGTAGGACCTGGAATATGGTGAGAAACCCTGCAAGATCGAAAAATAAGAAAATCAAACTTGTAGTACCTGCAATATGGTGAGAAACCCTGCAAAAGGCAAAAAATGAGAAAATCACAATATAGGACTTGGAATAAGATGAGAAACCGTGAAAAAGAAAAAAATGACTAAAACACACTGTAGGAGTTGGAATATGGTGAGAAACCCTGAAAAAGTCCAAAAATAAGAAATTCACACTTGTAGGACCTGCAATATGGTGAGAAACCCTGAAAAAGTCGAAAAATGAGAAAATCACACTGTAGGACTTGGAATAAGATGAGACACCCTGAAAGAGTCAAAAAACGATAAAATTTCACTGTAGGACTTGGAATAAGATGAGAAACCCTGAAAAAGTTGAAAAATGAGAAAATCACAATGTAGAAGATGGAATATGGTGAGCAATCCTGAAAAAGGATTGTAGCTGTCTTCAGACACTTCAGAAGAGGGTGTCAGATTCTGGAGTATCTAAATCCCTCTTATGGTATGCATATGATGTACATAAACACAGCTTCACATATACTTCTAAAAATTTAAAGATGGGCGGGGCCACTGAGAGGGCTCAACAATTAACAGCATTGTCTCTTCTTCCAGAGAATCTGGGATCAACTACCAGCAACTATATGGTGGCCCTTCTCCAGTTCCAGGGGATCAGACAGACAGACAGACAGAAAAGGATGGCAGGCCTGCCTGGTCTCTCTTTCTTTATTATCCTTTTTAAAAAATGTTTATTTGTTTATTTATGCATTTATTAGATATAAGTACACTGTAGCTGTCTTCACACACTCCAGAAGAGGGTGTCAGATTCTGGAGAATCTAAATCCCTCTTCTGGTCTGCATATGATGTACATAAACACAGCCTCACATATACTTCTAAAAATTTAAAAATGGGTGGGGCCACTGAAAGGGCTCAACAATTAACAGCATTGTCTCCTCTTCCAGAGAACCTGGGATCAACTACCAGCAACTATATGGTGGCCCATCTCCAGTTCCAGGGGATCAGACAGACAGACATACAAACAAGGATGGCTGGCCTTCCTGGTTTTTATTTCTTTCTTATCCGTTTAAAAATGTTTATTTATTTATTTATAAATTTATTAGATATAAGTACACTGTAGCTGTCTTCAGACACTCAGGAAGAGGGTGTCAGATTCTGGAGAATCTAAGTCCCTCTTATGATCTGGATATGATGTACATAAAAACAGCTTCACATTTACTTCTAAAAATTTAAAGATGGGTGGGGCCACTGAAAGGGCTCAACAATTAACAGCATTGTCTCCTCTTCCAGAAAACCTGGGATCAACTACCAGCAACTATATGGTGGCCCATCTCCAGATCCAGGGGATCAGAGAGACAGACAGACAGACAGACAGACAAGGATGGCAGGCCTCTCTGGTTTTTCTTTCTTTCTTATCCTTTTTAAAACATGTTTATTTATTTATTTATGTATTTATTAGATATAAGTACACTGTAGCTGTCTTCAGACACTCCAGAAGAGGGTATCAGATTCTGTAGAATATAAATCCCTCTTATGGTCTACATACAATGTACATAAACACAGCCTCACATATACTTCTAAAAATTTAAAGATGTGTGGGGCCACTGAAAGGGCTCAACAATTAACAGCATTGTCTCCTCTTCCAGAGAACCTGGGATAAACTACCAGCAACTATATGGTGGCCCACCTCCAGTTCCAGGGGATCAGACAGACAGACAGACAACAGAGATAAGGATGGAAGGCCTGCCTGGACTTTCTTTCTTTATTATCCTTATTTAAAAATATTTATTTGTTTATTTATGTATTTATTAGATACAAGTACACTGTAGCTGTCTTCAGACACTCCAGAAGAGGGTGTCAGATGCTGGAGAATCTAAATCCCTCTTATGGTCTGCATTTGATGTACATAAACATAGCCTCACATGTACTTCTAAAAATTTAAAGATGGGTGGGGCCACTGAGAGGGCTCAACATTTAACAGCATTGTCTCCTCTTCCAAAGAACCTGGGATCAACTACCAGCAACTATATGGTGGCCCATCTCCAGTTACAGGGGATGAGACAGACAGACAGACAGACAAAAGTGATAAGGATGGCAGGCCTGCATGGTCTTTCTTTCTTCTCCGTTTAAAAAAAAAAGTTTATTTATTTATTTATATTTATTTATTTATTTTTAATGTATTTATTAGATATAAGTAGACAATACTTGTCTTCAGACACTCCAGAAGAGGTTGTCAGATTCTGGAGAATCTAAATCCTTCTTATGGTCTGCATATGATGTACATAAACACAGCCTCTCATATACTTCTAAAAATTTAAAGATGGGTGGGGCCACCAAAAGGGATCAACAATTAACAGCATTGTCTCCTCTTCCAGAGAACCTGGGATCAACTACCAGCAACTATATGGTGGCCCATCTCCAGTTTCAGGGGATCAGATAGTCAAACAGACAGACAGACAGACAGAGATAAGGATGGCAGGCCTGCCTGGTCTTTCTTTCTTTCTTACCCTTTTAAAAAAATGTTTATTTATTTATTTATTTATTTATTTATTTTTTAGATATAAGTACACTGTAGCTGTCTTCAGACACTCCAGAAGAGGGTGTCAGATTCTGGAGAATCTAAATCCCTCTTATGGTCTGCATATGATGTACATAAACACAGCCTCACATATACTTCTAAAAATTTAAAGATGGGTGGGGTCACTGAAAGGGCTCAACAATTAACACCATTGTCTCCTCTTCCAGAGAACCTGGGATGAACTACCAGCAACTATATGGTGGTCCATCTCTAGTTCCAGGGGATCAGACAGACAGACAGACAGACAGATATAAGGATGGCAGGCCTGCCTGGTCTTTCTTTCTTTATTATACTGTTGAAAAAATGTTTATTTATTTATTTATTTATTTTTTATTTATGTATTTATTAGATATAAGAACACTGTAGCTGTCTTCAGACACTTCAGAAGATGTGTTCAGATTCTGGAGATTCTAATTCCCTCTTATGGTCTGCATATGATGTACATAAAAACAGATTCACATATACTTCTAAAAATTAAAGATGTGTGGGGCCACTGAAAGGGCTCAACAATTAACAGCATTGTCTCCTCTTCCAGAGAACCTGGGATCAACTACCAGCAACTATATGGTGGCCCATCTCCAGTTCCAGGGGATCAGACAGACAGACAGACAGAGATAAGGATGGCAGGCCTGCCTGGTCTTTCTTTCTTTCTTATCGTTTTAAAAAATGTTTATTTAATTATTTATGTATTTATTAGATATAAGTACACTTTAGCTGTCTTCAGACACTCCAGAAGAGGGTGTCAGATTCTGGAGTATCTAAATCCCTCTTATGGTATGCATATGATGTACATAAACACAGCCTCACATTTACTTCTAAAAATTTAAAGATGGGTGGGGCCACTGAGAGGGCTCAACAATTAACAGCATTGTCTCTTCTTCCAGAGAATCTGGGATCAACTACAAGCAACTATATGGTGACCCATCTCCAGTTCCAGGGAATCAGATAGACAGACAGACAGACATACAGACAGACAGAGATAAGGATGGCAGGCCTGCCTGGTCTTTCTTTCTTTCTTTCTTATCCTTTTTAAAAAATGTTTATTAATTTAAGTATGTATTTATTAGATATAAGTACACTGTAGCTGTCTTCAAACACTCCCGAAGAGGGTGTCAGATTCTGGAGAATCTATATCCCTCTTATGGTCTGCATATGATGTACATAAACACAGCCTCACATATACTTCTAAAAATTTAAAGATGGGTGGGGCCACTGAAAGGTCTCAACAATTAACAGCACTGACTCCTCTTCCAGAGAACCTGGGATCAAGTACCAGCAATTATATGGTGGCCCATCTCCATTTCCGGGGATCAGACAAACAGACAGAAAGACAGACAAGGATGGCAGGACTGCCTGGTCTCTCTTTCTTTATTATCCTTTTTTAAAAATGTTTATTTGTTTATTTATGAATTTATTAGATATAAGTATACTGTAGCTGTCTTCAGACACTCCAGAAGAGGGTGTCAGATTCTGAAGAATCTAAATCCCTCTTATGGTCTGCATATTCGGAACATAAACACAGCCTCACATATACTTCTAAAACTTTAAAGATGTGTGGGGCCACTGAAAGGGCTCAGCAATTAACAGCATTGTCTCCTCTTCCAGAGAACCTGGGATAAACTACAAGAAACTCTATGGTGGCCCATCTCCAGTTCCAGGGGATCAGACAGACAGACAGACAGACAGAGATAAGGATGGCAGGCCTGCCTGGTCTTTCTTTCTTTCTTATTGTTTTTAAAAAATGTTTATTTATTTATTTATGTATTTATTAGATATAAGTACACTGTATCCGTCATAGACACTCCAAAAGACGGTGTCAGATTCTGGAGAATCTAAATCCCTCTTATGGTCTGAATATGATGTACATAAACACAGCATCACATTTACTTCTAGAAATTTAAAGATGGGTGGGGCCACTGAAAGGGCTGAACAATTAACAGAATTGTCTCCTCTTCAGAGGACCTGGGATCAACTACCAGCAACTATATGGTGGCCCATCTCCAGTTCCAGGAGATCAGACAGACAGACAGACAGAGAGACAGACAGACAGACAGAGATAAGGATGACAGTCCAGCCAGGTCTTTCTTTCTTTCTTATCCTTTTTAAAAAATGTTTGTTTATTTATTTATTTATTTATTTATTTATTTATTTATTTATTTATTTATTTATTAGATATAAGTACACTTTAGCTATCTTCAGACACTCCAGAAGAGGGTGTCAGATTCTGGAGAATCTAAATCCCTCTTCTGGTCTGCATATGATGTACATAAACACAGCCTCACATATACTTCTAAAAATTTAAAAATGGGTGGGGCCACTGAAAGGGCTCAACAATTAACAGCATTGTCTCCTCTTCCAGAGAACCTGGGATCAACTACCAGCAACTATATGGTGGCCCATCTCCAGTTCCAGGGGATCAGACAGACAGACATACAAACAAGGATGGCTGGCCTTCCTGGTTTTTATTTCTTTCTTATCCGTTTAAAAATGTTTATTTATTTATTTATAAATTTATTAGATATAAGTACACTGTAGCTGTCTTCAGACACTCAGGAAGAGGGTGTCAGATTCTGGAGAATCTAAGTCCCTCTTATGATCTGGATATGATGTACATAAAAACAGCTTCACATTTACTTCTAAAAATTTAAAGATGGGTGGGGCCACTGAAAGGGCTCAACAATTAACAGCATTGTCTCCTCTTCCAGAAAACCTGGGATCAACTACCAGCAACTATATGGTGGCCCATCTCCAGATCCAGGGGATCAGAGAGACAGACAGACAGACAGACAGACAAGGATGGCAGGCCTCTCTGGTTTTTCTTTCTTTCTTATCCTTTTTAAAACATGTTTATTTATTTATTTATGTATTTATTAGATATAAGTACACTGTAGCTGTCTTCAGACACTCCAGAAGAGGGTATCAGATTCTGTAGAATATAAATCCCTCTTATGGTCTACATACAATGTACATAAACACAGCCTCACATATACTTCTAAAAATTTAAAGATGTGTGGGGCCACTGAAAGGGCTCAACAATTAACAGCATTGTCTCCTCTTCCAGAGAACCTGGGATAAACTACCAGCAACTATATGGTGGCCCACCTCCAGTTCCAGGGGATCAGACAGACAGACAGACAACAGAGATAAGGATGGAAGGCCTGCCTGGACTTTCTTTCTTTATTATCCTTATTTAAAAATATTTATTTGTTTATTTATGTATTTATTAGATACAAGTACACTGTAGCTGTCTTCAGACACTCCAGAAGAGGGTGTCAGATGCTGGAGAATCTAAATCCCTCTTATGGTCTGCATTTGATGTACATAAACATAGCCTCACATGTACTTCTAAAAATTTAAAGATGGGTGGGGCCACTGAGAGGGCTCAACATTTAACAGCATTGTCTCCTCTTCCAAAGAACCTGGGATCAACTACCAGCAACTATATGGTGGCCCATCTCCAGTTACAGGGGATGAGACAGACAGACAGACAGACAAAAGTGATAAGGATGGCAGGCCTGCATGGTCTTTCTTTCTTCTCCGTTTAAAAAAAAAAGTTTATTTATTTATTTATATTTATTTATTTATTTTTAATGTATTTATTAGATATAAGTAGACAATACTTGTCTTCAGACACTCCAGAAGAGGTTGTCAGATTCTGGAGAATCTAAATCCTTCTTATGGTCTGCATATGATGTACATAAACACAGCCTCTCATATACTTCTAAAAATTTAAAGATGGGTGGGGCCACCAAAAGGGATCAACAATTAACAGCATTGTCTCCTCTTCCAGAGAACCTGGGATCAACTACCAGCAACTATATGGTGGCCCATCTCCAGTTTCAGGGGATCAGATAGTCAAACAGACAGACAGACAGACAGAGATAAGGATGGCAGGCCTGCCTGGTCTTTCTTTCTTTCTTACCCTTTTAAAAAAATGTTTATTTATTTATTTATTTATTTATTTATTTTTTAGATATAAGTACACTGTAGCTGTCTTCAGACACTCCAGAAGAGGGTGTCAGATTCTGGAGAATCTAAATCCCTCTTATGGTCTGCATATGATGTACATAAACACAGCCTCACATATACTTCTAAAAATTTAAAGATGGGTGGGGTCACTGAAAGGGCTCAACAATTAACACCATTGTCTCCTCTTCCAGAGAACCTGGGATGAACTACCAGCAACTATATGGTGGTCCATCTCTAGTTCCAGGGGATCAGACAGACAGACAGACAGACAGATATAAGGATGGCAGGCCTGCCTGGTCTTTCTTTCTTTATTATACTGTTGAAAAAATGTTTATTTATTTATTTATTTATTTTTTATTTATGTATTTATTAGATATAAGAACACTGTAGCTGTCTTCAGACACTTCAGAAGATGTGTTCAGATTCTGGAGATTCTAATTCCCTCTTATGGTCTGCATATGATGTACATAAAAACAGATTCACATATACTTCTAAAAATTAAAGATGTGTGGGGCCACTGAAAGGGCTCAACAATTAACAGCATTGTCTCCTCTTCCAGAGAACCTGGGATCAACTACCAGCAACTATATGGTGGCCCATCTCCAGTTCCAGGGGATCAGACAGACAGACAGACAGAGATAAGGATGGCAGGCCTGCCTGGTCTTTCTTTCTTTCTTATCGTTTTAAAAAATGTTTATTTAATTATTTATGTATTTATTAGATATAAGTACACTTTAGCTGTCTTCAGACACTCCAGAAGAGGGTGTCAGATTCTGGAGTATCTAAATCCCTCTTATGGTATGCATATGATGTACATAAACACAGCCTCACATTTACTTCTAAAAATTTAAAGATGGGTGGGGCCACTGAGAGGGCTCAACAATTAACAGCATTGTCTCTTCTTCCAGAGAATCTGGGATCAACTACAAGCAACTATATGGTGACCCATCTCCAGTTCCAGGGAATCAGATAGACAGACAGACAGACATACAGACAGACAGAGATAAGGATGGCAGGCCTGCCTGGTCTTTCTTTCTTTCTTTCTTATCCTTTTTAAAAAATGTTTATTAATTTAAGTATGTATTTATTAGATATAAGTACACTGTAGCTGTCTTCAAACACTCCCGAAGAGGGTGTCAGATTCTGGAGAATCTATATCCCTCTTATGGTCTGCATATGATGTACATAAACACAGCCTCACATATACTTCTAAAAATTTAAAGATGGGTGGGGCCACTGAAAGGTCTCAACAATTAACAGCACTGACTCCTCTTCCAGAGAACCTGGGATCAAGTACCAGCAATTATATGGTGGCCCATCTCCATTTCCGGGGATCAGACAAACAGACAGAAAGACAGACAAGGATGGCAGGACTGCCTGGTCTCTCTTTCTTTATTATCCTTTTTTAAAAATGTTTATTTGTTTATTTATGAATTTATTAGATATAAGTATACTGTAGCTGTCTTCAGACACTCCAGAAGAGGGTGTCAGATTCTGAAGAATCTAAATCCCTCTTATGGTCTGCATATTCGGAACATAAACACAGCCTCACATATACTTCTAAAACTTTAAAGATGTGTGGGGCCACTGAAAGGGCTCAGCAATTAACAGCATTGTCTCCTCTTCCAGAGAACCTGGGATAAACTACAAGAAACTCTATGGTGGCCCATCTCCAGTTCCAGGGGATCAGACAGACAGACAGACAGACAGAGATAAGGATGGCAGGCCTGCCTGGTCTTTCTTTCTTTCTTATTGTTTTTAAAAAATGTTTATTTATTTATTTATGTATTTATTAGATATAAGTACACTGTATCCGTCATAGACACTCCAAAAGACGGTGTCAGATTCTGGAGAATCTAAATCCCTCTTATGGTCTGAATATGATGTACATAAACACAGCATCACATTTACTTCTAGAAATTTAAAGATGGGTGGGGCCACTGAAAGGGCTGAACAATTAACAGAATTGTCTCCTCTTCAGAGGACCTGGGATCAACTACCAGCAACTATATGGTGGCCCATCTCCAGTTCCAGGAGATCAGACAGACAGACAGACAGAGAGACAGACAGACAGACAGAGATAAGGATGACAGTCCAGCCTGGTCTTTCTTTCTTTCTTATCCTTTTTAAAAAATGTTTGTTTATTTATTTATTTATTTATTTATTTATTTATTTATTTATTTATTTATTAGATATAAGTACACTTTAGCTATCTTCAGACACTCCAGAAGAGGGTGTCAGATTCTGGAGAATCTAAATCCCTCTTCTGGTCTGCATATGATGTACATAAACACAGCCTCACATATACTTCTAAAAATTTAAAAATGGGTGGGGCCACTGAAAGGGCTCAACAATTAACAGCATTGTCTCCTCTTCCAGAGAACCTGGGATCAACTACCAGCAACTATATGGTGGCCCATCTCCAGTTCCAGGGGATCAGACAGACAGACATACAAACAAGGATGGCTGGCCTTCCTGGTTTTTATTTCTTTCTTATCCGTTTAAAAATGTTTATTTATTTATTTATAAATTTATTAGATATAAGTACACTGTAGCTGTCTTCAGACACTCAGGAAGAGGGTGTCAGATTCTGGAGAATCTAAGTCCCTCTTATGATCTGGATATGATGTACATAAAAACAGCTTCACATTTACTTCTAAAAATTTAAAGATGGGTGGGGCCACTGAAAGGGCTCAACAATTAACAGCATTGTCTCCTCTTCCAGAAAACCTGGGATCAACTACCAGCAACTATATGGTGGCCCATCTCCAGATCCAGGGGATCAGAGAGACAGACAGACAGACAGACAGACAAGGATGGCAGGCCTCTCTGGTTTTTCTTTCTTTCTTATCCTTTTTAAAACATGTTTATTTATTTATTTATGTATTTATTAGATATAAGTACACTGTAGCTGTCTTCAGACACTCCAGAAGAGGGTATCAGATTCTGTAGAATATAAATCCCTCTTATGGTCTACATTCAATGTACATAAACACAGCCTCACATATACTTCTAAAAATTTAAAGATGTGTGGGGCCACTGAAAGGGCTCAACAATTAACAGCATTGTCTCCTCTTCCAGAGAACCTGGGATAAACTACCAGCAACTATATGGTGGCCCACCTCCAGTTCCAGGGGATCAGACAGACAGACAGACAACAGAGATAAGGATGGAAGGCCTGCCTGGACTTTCTTTCTTTATTATCCTTATTTAAAAATATTTATTTGTTTATTTATGTATTTATTAGATACAAGTACACTGTAGCTGTCTTCAGACACTCCAGAAGAGGGTGTCAGATGCTGGAGAATCTAAATCCCTCTTATGGTCTGCATTTGATGTACATAAACATAGCCTCACATGTACTTCTAAAAATTTAAAGATGGGTGGGGCCACTGAGAGGGCTCAACATTTAACAGCATTGTCTCCTCTTCCAAAGAACCTGGGATCAACTACCAGCAACTATATGGTGGCCCATCTCCAGTTACAGGGGATGAGACAGACAGACAGACAGACAAAAGTGATAAGGATGGCAGGCCTGCATGGTCTTTCTTTCTTCTCCGTTTAAAAAAAAAAGTTTATTTATTTATTTATATTTATTTATTTATTTTTAATGTATTTATTAGATATAAGTAGACAATACTTGTCTTCAGACACTCCAGAAGAGGTTGTCAGATTCTGGAGAATCTAAATCCTTCTTATGGTCTGCATATGATGTACATAAACACAGCCTCTCATATACTTCTAAAAATTTAAAGATGGGTGGGGCCACCAAAAGGGATCAACAATTAACAGCATTGTCTCCTCTTCCAGAGAACCTGGGATCAACTACCAGCAACTATATGGTGGCCCATCTCCAGTTTCAGGGGATCAGATAGTCAAACAGACAGACAGACAGACAGAGATAAGGATGGCAGGCCTGCCTGGTCTTTCTTTCTTTCTTACCCTTTTAAAAAAATGTTTATTTATTTATTTATTTATTTATTTATTTTTTAGATATAAGTACACTGTAGCTGTCTTCAGACACTCCAGAAGAGGGTGTCAGATTCTGGAGAATCTAAATCCCTCTTATGGTCTGCATATGATGTACATAAACACAGCCTCACATATACTTCTAAAAATTTAAAGATGGGTGGGGTCACTGAAAGGGCTCAACAATTAACACCATTGTCTCCTCTTCCAGAGAACCTGGGATGAACTACCAGCAACTATATGGTGGTCCATCTCTAGTTCCAGGGGATCAGACAGACAGACAGACAGACAGATATAAGGATGGCAGGCCTGCCTGGTCTTTCTTTCTTTATTATACTGTTGAAAAAATGTTTATTTATTTATTTATTTATTTTTTATTTATGTATTTATTAGATATAAGAACACTGTAGCTGTCTTCAGACACTTCAGAAGATGTGTTCAGATTCTGGAGATTCTAATTCCCTCTTATGGTCTGCATATGATGTACATAAAAACAGATTCACATATACTTCTAAAAATTAAAGATGTGTGGGGCCACTGAAAGGGCTCAACAATTAACAGCATTGTCTCCTCTTCCAGAGAACCTGGGATCAACTACCAGCAACTATATGGTGGCCCATCTCCAGTTCCAGGGGATCAGACAGACAGACAGACAGAGATAAGGATGGCAGGCCTGCCTGGTCTTTCTTTCTTTCTTATCGTTTTAAAAAATGTTTATTTAATTATTTATGTATTTATTAGATATAAGTACACTTTAGCTGTCTTCAGACACTCCAGAAGAGGGTGTCAGATTCTGGAGTATCTAAATCCCTCTTATGGTATGCATATGATGTACATAAACACAGCCTCACATTTACTTCTAAAAATTTAAAGATGGGTGGGGCCACTGAGAGGGCTCAACAATTAACAGCATTGTCTCTTCTTCCAGAGAATCTGGGATCAACTACAAGCAACTATATGGTGACCCATCTCCAGTTCCAGGGAATCAGATAGACAGACAGACAGACATACAGACAGACAGAGATAAGGATGGCAGGCCTGCCTGGTCTTTCTTTCTTTCTTTCTTATCCTTTTTAAAAAATGTTTATTAATTTAAGTATGTATTTATTAGATATAAGTACACTGTAGCTGTCTTCAAACACTCCCGAAGAGGGTGTCAGATTCTGGAGAATCTATATCCCTCTTATGGTCTGCATATGATGTACATAAACACAGCCTCACATATACTTCTAAAAATTTAAAGATGGGTGGGGCCACTGAGAGGGCTCAACATTTAACAGCATTGTCTCCTCTTCCAAAGAACCTGGGATCAACTACCAGCAACTATATGGTGGCCCATCTCCAGTTACAGGGGATGAGACAGACAGACAGACAGACAAAAGTGATAAGGATGGCAGGCCTGCATGGTCTTTCTTTCTTCTCCGTTTAAAAAAAAAAGTTTATTTATTTATTTATATTTATTTATTTATTTTTAATGTATTTATTAGATATAAGTAGACAATACTTGTCTTCAGACACTCCAGAAGAGGTTGTCAGATTCTGGAGAATCTAAATCCTTCTTATGGTCTGCATATGATGTACATAAACACAGCCTCTCATATACTTCTAAAAATTTAAAGATGGGTGGGGCCACCAAAAGGGATCAACAATTAACAGCATTGTCTCCTCTTCCAGAGAACCTGGGATCAACTACCAGCAACTATATGGTGGCCCATCTCCAGTTTCAGGGGATCAGATAGTCAAACAGACAGACAGACAGACAGAGATAAGGATGGCAGGCCTGCCTGGTCTTTCTTTCTTTCTTACCCTTTTAAAAAAATGTTTATTTATTTATTTATTTATTTATTTATTTTTTAGATATAAGTACACTGTAGCTGTCTTCAGACACTCCAGAAGAGGGTGTCAGATTCTGGAGAATCTAAATCCCTCTTATGGTCTGCATATGATGTACATAAACACAGCCTCACATATACTTCTAAAAATTTAAAGATGGGTGGGGTCACTGAAAGGGCTCAACAATTAACACCATTGTCTCCTCTTCCAGAGAACCTGGGATGAACTACCAGCAACTATATGGTGGTCCATCTCTAGTTCCAGGGGATCAGACAGACAGACAGACAGACAGATATAAGGATGGCAGGCCTGCCTGGTCTTTCTTTCTTTATTATACTGTTGAAAAAATGTTTATTTATTTATTTATTTATTTTTTATTTATGTATTTATTAGATATAAGAACACTGTAGCTGTCTTCAGACACTTCAGAAGATGTGTTCAGATTCTGGAGATTCTAATTCCCTCTTATGGTCTGCATATGATGTACATAAAAACAGATTCACATATACTTCTAAAAATTAAAGATGTGTGGGGCCACTGAAAGGGCTCAACAATTAACAGCATTGTCTCCTCTTCCAGAGAACCTGGGATCAACTACCAGCAACTATATGGTGGCCCATCTCCAGTTCCAGGGGATCAGACAGACAGACAGACAGAGATAAGGATGGCAGGCCTGCCTGGTCTTTCTTTCTTTCTTATCGTTTTAAAAAATGTTTATTTAATTATTTATGTATTTATTAGATATAAGTACACTTTAGCTGTCTTCAGACACTCCAGAAGAGGGTGTCAGATTCTGGAGTATCTAAATCCCTCTTATGGTATGCATATGATGTACATAAACACAGCCTCACATTTACTTCTAAAAATTTAAAGATGGGTGGGGCCACTGAGAGGGCTCAACAATTAACAGCATTGTCTCTTCTTCCAGAGAATCTGGGATCAACTACAAGCAACTATATGGTGACCCATCTCCAGTTCCAGGGAATCAGATAGACAGACAGACAGACATACAGACAGACAGAGATAAGGATGGCAGGCCTGCCTGGTCTTTCTTTCTTTCTTTCTTATCCTTTTTAAAAAATGTTTATTAATTTAAGTATGTATTTATTAGATATAAGTACACTGTAGCTGTCTTCAAACACTCCCGAAGAGGGTGTCAGATTCTGGAGAATCTATATCCCTCTTATGGTCTGCATATGATGTACATAAACACAGCCTCACATATACTTCTAAAAATTTAAAGATGGGTGGGGCCACTGAAAGGTCTCAACAATTAACAGCACTGACTCCTCTTCCAGAGAACCTGGGATCAAGTACCAGCAATTATATGGTGGCCCATCTCCATTTCCGGGGATCAGACAAACAGACAGAAAGACAGACAAGGATGGCAGGACTGCCTGGTCTCTCTTTCTTTATTATCCTTTTTTAAAAATGTTTATTTGTTTATTTATGAATTTATTAGATATAAGTATACTGTAGCTGTCTTCAGACACTCCAGAAGAGGGTGTCAGATTCTGAAGAATCTAAATCCCTCTTATGGTCTGCATATTCGGAACATAAACACAGCCTCACATATACTTCTAAAACTTTAAAGATGTGTGGGGCCACTGAAAGGGCTCAGCAATTAACAGCATTGTCTCCTCTTCCAGAGAACCTGGGATAAACTACAAGAAACTCTATGGTGGCCCATCTCCAGTTCCAGGGGATCAGACAGACAGACAGACAGACAGAGATAAGGATGGCAGGCCTGCCTGGTCTTTCTTTCTTTCTTATTGTTTTTAAAAAATGTTTATTTATTTATTTATGTATTTATTAGATATAAGTACACTGTATCCGTCATAGACACTCCAAAAGACGGTGTCAGATTCTGGAGAATCTAAATCCCTCTTATGGTCTGAATATGATGTACATAAACACAGCATCACATTTACTTCTAGAAATTTAAAGATGGGTGGGGCCACTGAAAGGGCTGAACAATTAACAGAATTGTCTCCTCTTCAGAGGACCTGGGATCAACTACCAGCAACTATATGGTGGCCCATCTCCAGTTCCAGGAGATCAGACAGACAGACAGACAGAGAGACAGACAGACAGACAGAGATAAGGATGACAGTCCAGCCTGGTCTTTCTTTCTTTCTTATCCTTTTTAAAAAATGTTTGTTTATTTATTTATTTATTTATTTATTTATTTATTTATTTATTTATTAGATATAAGTACACTTTAGCTATCTTCAGACACTCCAGAAGAGGGTGTCTGATTCTGGAGAATCTATATCCCTCTTATGGTCTGCATATGATGTACATAAACACAGCCTCAAATATACTTCTAAAAATTTAAAGATGTGTGGGGCCACTGAAAGGTCTCAACAATTAACAGCATTGTCTACTCTACCAGAGATCCTGGGATCAACTACCAGAAACTCTATGGTGGCCCATCTCCAAGTCCAGGGGATCAGACAGACAGACATACAGACAGAGATAAGGGTGGCAGGACTGCCTGGTCTTTCTTACTTTCTTATCCTTTTTACAAAATGTTTATTTATTTATTTATTTATTTATTTATTTATTTATTTATTCATTTATTTATTTATTTATGTATTTATTAGATATAAGTAAACTGTAGTTGTCTTCAGACACTCCAGAAGAGGGTGTCAGATTCTGGAGAATCTAAATCCCTCTTATGGTCTGCATATGATGTACATAAACACAGCCTCACATATACTTGTAAAACTTTAAAGATGGGTGGGGCCACAGAAAGTGCTCAACAATTAACAGCTTGTCTCCTCTTCCAGAGAACATTGGATAAACTACCAGCAACTATATGGTGGCCCATCTCCAGTTCCAGGGTATCAGACAGACAGACAGAGAGACAGAGATAAGTATGGAGGCCTGCCTGGTCTTTCTTTCTTTCTTATACTTTTAAAAAAATGTTTGTTTATTTATTTATTTATTTATTTATTTATTTATTTATTTTTGTATTTATTAGATATAAGTACACTGTAGCTGTCTTCAGACACTCTAGAAGAGGGTCTCATCTTCTGGAGAATCTAAATCTCTCTTATGGACTTCATATGATGTACATAAACACAGCCTCACATATACTTCTAAAAATTTAAAGATGGGTGGGCCCACTGAAAGGGCTCAACAATTAACAGCATTGTCTCTTCTTCCAGAGAAAGTGGGATCAACTACCAGCAACTATATGGTGGCCCATCTCAAGTTCCAGGGGATAAGACAGACAGACAGACAGACAGACAGACAGACAGACAGACAGAGATAAGGATGGCAGGCCTGCCTGATATTTCTATCTTTCTTATCCTTTTTAAAAAATGTTTATTTATTTGTTTATTCATTTATTTATTTATTTATTTATTTATTTATTTATTTATTTATGTATTTATTAGATATAAGTACACTGTAGCTGTCTTCAGACTCTCCAGAAGAGGGTGTCCGATTCTGGAGAATCTATATCCCTCATATGGTCTGCATATGATGTACATGAACACAGCCTCACATATACTTCTAAAAATTTTAAAGATGTGTGGGGCCACTGAAAGGGCTCAACAATTAACAGCATTGTCTCCTCTTCCAGAGAACCTGGGATCAAATACCAGCAACTATATGGTGGCCCATCTCCAGTTCCAGGGGATCAGACAGACAGACAGACAGAGATAAGGATGGCAGGCCTGCCTGGTCTTTCTTTTTTTTTATCGTTTTAAAAAATGTTTATTTAATTATTTATGTATTGATTAGATATAAGTACACTGTAGCTGTCTTCAGACACTCCAGAAGAGGGTGTCAGATTCTGGAGTATCTAAATCCCTCTTATGGTATGTATATGATGTACATAAACACAGCCTCACATATACTTCTACAAATTTAAAAATGGGTGGGTCCATGAAAGGGCTCAACAATTAACAGCACTGACTCCTCTTCCAGAGAACCTGGGATCAACTAAGCAATTATATGGTGGCCCAACTCCAGTTCCAGGGGATCAGACAGAAAGACAGACAGACAGACAAGGATGGCAGGCCTTCCTGGTCTCTCTTTCGTTATTATCCTTTTTAAAAAATGTTTATTTGTTTATTTATGAATTTATTAGATATAAGTACACTGTAGCTGTCTTCACACACTCCAGAAGAGGGTGTCAGATTCTGGAGTATCTAAATCCCTCTTATGGTATGCATATGATTACATAAACACAGCCTCACATATTCTTCTAAATATTTAAAGATGGTTGGGGCCACTGAAAGGGCTCAACAATTAAAAGCATTGTCTCCTCTTCCAGAGAACCTGGGATCAACTACCAGCAACTATATGGTGGCCCATCTCGAGTCCAAGGGGATCAGACAGACTGTAGACAGACAGACAGACAGACAGAGATAAGGATGGCAGGCCTGCCTGGTCTTTCTTTCTTTTTTATCCTGTTTAAAAAATGATTATTTATTTATTTATTCATTTATTTATTTATTTATTTATTTATTTATTTATTTATTTATTTATTTGATATAAGTACACTGTAGCTGTCTTCAGACACTCCAGAAGAGGGTGTCAGATTCTGGAGAATCTAAATCACATTTATGGTCTGCATAAGATGTACATAAACACAGCCTCACATATACTTCTAAATATTTAAAGATGGGTGGCGCCACTGAAAGGGCTCAACAATTAACAGCATTGTCTCCTCTTCCAGAGAACCTGGGATCAACTACCAGCAACACTATGGTGGCCCATCTACAGTTCCAGGGTATCAGATAGACAGACAGACAGACAGACAGAGATAAGGGTGGCAGGCCGGCCTGGTCTTTCTTTCTGTCTTATCCTTTTAAAAAATGTTTATTTATTTATTTATTTATTTATTTATTTATTTATGTATTTATTAGATATAAGTACACTGTAGCTGTCTTCGGACACTACAGAAGAGGGTGTCAGATTCTGGAGAATCTAAATCCCTCTTATGGTCTGCATATGATGTACATAAACACAGCCTCACATACACTTCTAAAAATTTAAAGATGGTTGGGGCCACTGAAAGGGCTCAACAATTAACATCATTGTCTCCTCTTCCAGAGAACCTGGGATCAACTACCAGCAACTATATGGTGGCCTATCTCCAGTTCCAAAGGATCATATAGATAGACAGACAGACAGAAAGAGATAAGGATGGCAGGACTTTCTGGTCTTTCTTTCTTATCCTTTTTAAAAAATGTTTATTTATTTATTTATTTATGTATTTATTAGATATAAGTACACTGTAGCTGTCTTCAGACACTCCAGAAGAGGGTGTCATTCTGGAGATTCTAAATCCCTCTTATGGTCTGCATATGATGTACATAAACACAGCCTCACATATGCTTCAAAAGTTTAAAGAAGGATGGAGCCACTGAAAAAGCTCAACAATTAACAGCATTGTCTCCTCTTCCAGAGAACCTGGGATCAACTACCAGCAACTATATGGTGGCCCATCTGCAGTTCCAGGGGATCAGACAGACAGACAGACAGACAGAGATAAGGATGGCAGGCCTGCCTGGTCTTTCTTTCTTACTTATTTTGTTTCAAAAATGTTTATTTATTTATTTATTTATATATTTATGTATTTATTAGATATAAGTATACAATAGCTGTCTTCAGACACTCCAGAAGAGGGTGTCAAATTCAGGAAAATCTAAATCCCTGTTATGGTCTGCATATGATGTACAAAAACACAGACTCACATATAATTCTAAAAATTTAAAGATGGGTGCGGCCACTGAAAGGGCTCAACAATTAACAGCATTGTCTCCTCTTCCAGAGAACCTGTGATCAACTACCAGCACCTTTATGGTGGCCCATCTCCAGTTCCAGGGGTTCAGACAGACAGACAGACAGTCAGACAGAGATAAGGATGGCAGGCCTGCCTGGTCTTTCTTTCTTTCTTATCCTTTAAAAAAATGTTTATTTATTTATTTGTTTATTTATTTATTTATTTATTTTTGTATTTATAGATATAAGTACACTGTAGCTGTCTTCAGACCCTCCAGAAGAGGGTGTCAGATTCTGGAGAATTTAAATCACTCTTATGGTCTGCATATGATGTACATAAATTCAGCCTCACATTTACTTCTAAAAATTTAAAGATGGGTGTGGCCACTGAAAGGGCTGAACAATTAACATCATTGTCTCCTCTTCCAGAGAACCTGGGAAAAACTACCAGCAAATATATGGTGGCCCATATCCAGTTCCAGAGGATCAGACAGACAGACAGACAGACAGACAGACAGACAGAGATAATAATGGCAGGCCTGCCTGATTTTACTTTCTTTCTTATCCTTTTTAAAAAATGTTTATTTATTTATTAATTTATTTATTTATGTATTTATTAGATATAAGTACACTGTAGCTGTCTTAAGACACTCCAGTAGAGGGTGTCAGATTCTGAAAAATCTAAAACCATTTTATGGTCTGCATATGATGTACATAAACACAGCCTCAGATATACTTCTAAAAATTTAATGAAGGGTGGGGCCACTGAAAGGGCTCAACAATTAACAGCATTGTCTCCTCTTCCAGAGAACCTGGGATCAACTACCAGCAACTATATGGTGACTCAACTCCAGTTCCCAGGGATCAGACCGACAGACAGACAGACAAACAGAGATATGAATGGCAGGCCTGCCTGGTCTTTCTTTTTTTCGTATCATTTAATAAAAAAAATGTTTATTTATTTATTTATTTATTTATTTATTTATTTATTTATTTATTTATGTATTTATTAGATATAAGTACACTGTAGCTGTCTTCAGACACTCCAGAAGAGGGTGTCAGATTCTGGAGAATCTAAATCCCTCTTATGGCCTGCATATGATGTACATAAACAGAGCCTCACATACATTTCTAAACATTTAAAGATGGGTGGGGCCATTGAAAGGGCTCAACAATGAACAGCATTGTCTCCTCTTCCAGAGAACCTCGGATCAACTACCAGCAACTATATGGTGGCCCATCTCCAGTTCCAGGGGATCAGACAGTCAGACAGACAGACAGTCAGAGATAAGGATGGCAGGCCTGCCTGGTCTTTCTTTCTTTCTTATCCTTTTGAAAAAATGTTTACTTACTTATTTATTTATTTATTTATTTATTTATTTATTTATTAGATATAAGTACACTGTAGCTGTCTTCAGACACTTCAGAAAAGTTGTCAGATTCTGGAGAATCTAAATCCCTCTTATGGTCTGCATATGATGTACATAAACACAGACTCATGTATACTTCTAAAAATTTAAAGATGGGTGGGGCCACTGAAAGGGCTCAACAATTAACCGCATTGTCTTCTCTTCCAGAGAACCTGGGATCAACTACCAGCAACTATATGGTGGCCCATCCCGAGTTCCATGGGATCAGACCTACAGACAGACAGAGATAAGGATGGCAGGCCTGCCTAGTTTTCCTTTCTTTCTTATTCTTTTTAAAAAATGTTTATTTATTTATTTATTTATTTATTTATTTATTTATTTATTTATTAGATATAGGTACACTGTAGCTGTCTTCAGACACTCCAGTAGAGGGTGTTAGAATCTGGAGAATCTGAATCACTCTTATGGTCTGCATATGATGTACATAAACACAGCCTCACATATACTTCTAAAAATTTAAAGAAGGGTGGGGCCACTCTAAAAGCTCAACAATTAACAGCATTGTCTCCTCTTACAGAGTACCAGGGATCAACTACCAGCAACTATATGGTGGCCCATCTCCAGTTCCCAGGGATCAGACAGACAGACAGACAGACAGACAGAGATAAGGATGGCAGGCCTGCCTGGTCTTTCTTTCTTTCTTATCCTTTTTAAAAAATGTTTATTTTATTATTTATTTATGTATTTATTAGATATAAGTACACTGTAGCAGTCTTCAGACACTCCAGAAGAGGGTGTCAGATTCTGGAGAATCTAAATCCCTCTTATGATCTGCATATGATGTACATAAACACAGACTCACATATACTTCTAAAAATTTAAAGATGTGTGGGGCCACTGAGAGGGCTCAACAATTAACAGCATTGTCTCCTCTTCCAGAGAACCAGGGATAAACTACCAGCACCTATATGGTGGCCCATCTCCAGTTCCAGTGGATCAGACAGACAGAGAGACAGAGAGACAGAGATAAGGATGGCAGGCCTGCTTTGTCTTTCTTTATTTCTTATCCTTTTTAAAAAATGTTTGTTTATTTATTTATTTATTTATTTATTTATTTATTTATTTATTTATTAGATATATGTACACTGTAGCCGTCTTCAGACACTCCAGAAGAGGGTGTCAGATTCTGGTGAATCTAAATCCCTCTTATGGTCTGCATATGATGTACATAAACACAGCCTCACATATACTTCAAAAAATTTAAAGATGGGTGGGACCACTGAAAGGGCTCAACAATTACCATCACTGTCTCCACTTCCAGAGAACCTGGGATCAACTATCAGCAACTATATAGTGGCCCACCGCCAGTTCCAGGGGATCAGACAGACTGTCAGACAGACAGACAGACAGACAGACAGAGATAAGGATGGCAGGCCTGCCTGGTCTTACTTTCATTCTTATCCTGTTTAAAAAATGTTTATATATTTATTTATTTATTTATTTATTTATTTATTTATTTATGTATTTATTAGATATAAGTACAATGTAGATGTCTTCACACACTGCAGAAGAGGGTGTCATATTCTGGAGTATCTAAATCCCTCTTATGGTCTGCATATGATGTACATAAACACAGCCTCACATATACATCTAAAAATTTAAAGATGGGTGAGAGCAATGAAAGGGCTCAACAATTAACAGCATTGTCTCCTCTTCCAGAGAACCTGGGATCAACTACCAGCAACTATATGGTGGCCCATCTCCAGTTCCAGGGGATCAGACAGACAGACAGACAGACAGACAGAGATAAGGATGGCAGGCCTGCCTGTTCTTTCTTTTTTTCTTGTCCTTTTTAAAAAATGTTTATTTATTTATGTATTTATTATATATAAGTACACTGTAGCTGTCTACAAAAACTCCAGAAGAGGGTGTCAGATTCTGAAGAATATAAAACCATCTTATGGTCTGCATATGATGTACATAAACACAGCCTCAGATATACTTCTTAAAATTTAAAGATGGGTGGGGCCACTGAAAGGGCTCAACAATTAACAGCAATGTCTCATCTTCCAGAGAACCTGGGATCAACAACCAGCAACTATATAATGGCCTATCTCCAGTTCCAAAGGATCATATAGAGAGACAGACAGACAGAAAGAGATAAGAACAGCAGGCTTGCCTGGTCTTTCTTTCTTTCTTATCCTTTTATAAAAAATGTTTATTTATTTATTTATTCATGTATTTATTAGATATAAGTACACTGTAGCTATCTTCAGACACTCCAGAAGAGGGTGTAAGTTTCTGGAGCATCTAAATCCCTCTTATGGTCTGCATATGATGTACATAAACACAGCCTCACATACACTTCTAAAAATTTAAAGATGGGTAGGGCCATTGAAAGGGCTCAACAATTAACAGCATTGTCTCCTCTTCCAGAGAACCTCTGATCAACTACCAGCAACTATATGGTGGCCCATCTCCAGTTCCAGGGGATCAGACAGACAGACAGACAGTCAGAGATAAGGATGGCAGGCCTGCCTGGTATTTCTTTCTTTTTTATCCTTTTGAAAAAGTGTTTACTTATTTATTTATTATTTATTTATTTATTTATTTATTTATTTATTTATTTATTAGATATAAGTACACTTTAGCTGTCTTCAGACACTACAGAAGAGGGTGTCAGATTCTGGAGAATCTAAATACCTCTTATCGTCTGCATATGATGTACATAAACACAGCCTCACAATTACTTCTAAAAATTTAAAGATGAGTGGGGCCACTGAAAGCGCTCAACAATTAACAGCATTGTCTCCTCTTTCAGAGAACCTGGGATCAACTACCAGCAACTATATGGTGGCCCATATCCAGTACCAGAGGATCAGACACACAGACAGACACACAGACAGAGATAAGGATGGCAGGCCAGCCTGGTCTTTCTTTCTTTCTTATCCTTTTTAAAAAATGTTTACTTATTTATTTATTCATGTATTTATTATATGTAAGTACACTGTAGCTGTCTTCAGACACTCCAGAAGAGGGTGTCAGTTTCTGGAGAATCTAAATCACTCTTATGGTCTGAATATGATGTACATAAACACAGCCTCACAATTACTTCTAAAAATTTAAAGATGAGTGGGGCCACTGAAAGCGCTCAACAATTAACAGCATTGTCTCCTCTTTCAGAGAACCTGGGATCAACTACCAGCAACTATATGGTGGCCCATATCCAGTACCAGAGGATCAGACAGACAGACAGAGAGACAGACAGAGATAAGGATGGCAGGCCTGCCTGATTTTTCTTTCTTTCTTATCCTTTATAAAAAATGTTTATTTATTTATTAATTTATTTATTTATGTATTTATTAGATATAAGTACACTGTCGCTGTCTTCAGACACTCCAGTAGACGGTGTCAGATTCTGAAAAATCTAAAATCATCTTCTGGTCTACATATGATGTACATAAACACAGCCTCAGATATACTTCAAAAAATTTAATGAAGGGTGGGGCCACTGAAAGTGCTCAACAATTAACAGCATTATCTCCTCTTCCAGAGAACCTGGGATCAACTACCAGCAACTATATGGTGGCTCATTTCCAGTTCCCAGGGATCAGACAGACAGACAGACAGACACACAGACAGAGATATGGATGGCAGGCCTGCCAGGTCTTTCTTTCTTTCTTATCCTTTTTAAAAAATGTTTATTTACTTATTTATTTATGTATTTATTAGATATAAGTACACGGTAGCTGTCTTTAGACACTCCAGAAGAGGGTGTCAGGTTCTGGAGAATCTAAATCCCTCTTCTGGTCTGCATATGATGAACATAAACACAGCCTCACATACAGTTCTAAACATTTAAAGATGGGTGGGGCCATTGAAAAGGCTAAACAATGAACAGCATTGTCTCCTCTTCCAGAGAACCTCGGCTCAACTACCAGCAACTATATGGTGGCCCATCTCCAGTTCCAGGGGATCAGACAGACAGACAGACAGACAGAGAAAAGGATGGCAGGCCTGCCTGGTCTTTCTTTCTTTCTTATCCTTTTGAAAAAATGTTTACTTATTTATATATTTATGTATTTATTAGATATAAGTACACCGTAGCTGTCTTCAGACACTCCAGAAGACAGTGTCAGATTCTGGAGAATCTAAATCCCTCTTATGTCCTGCATATGATGTACATAAACACAGACTCACGTATACTTCTAAAAATTTACAGATGTGTGGGGCCTCTGCGAGGCTCAACAATTAACAGCCTTGTCTCCTCTTCCAGAGAACCTGGGATCAACTACCAGCAACTATATGGTGGCCCATCCGCAGTTCCATGGGATCAGACCGACAGACAGACAGACAGACAGACAGAGATAAGGATGGCAGGCCTGCCTGGTCTTTCTTTCTTTCTTATCCTTTTTAAAAAATGTTTATTTATTTATTTATTTATTTATTTATTTATTTATTTATGTATTTATTAGATATAAGTACACTGTAGCTGTCTTCAGACACTCAGGAAGAGGGTGTCAGAATCTGGAGAATCTGAATCCTTCTTATGGTCTGCATATGATGTACATAAACACAGCCTCACTTATACTTCTAAAAATTTAAAGAAGGGTGGGGCCACTCAAAAGCTCATCAATTAACAGCATTGTCTCCTCTTACAGAGTACCTGGGATCAACTACCAGCAACTATATGGTGGCCCATCTCCAGTTCCCAGGGATCAGAAAGACAGACAGACAGACAGACAGAGATAACGATGGCAGGCCTGCGTGGTCTTTCTTTCTTTCTTATCCTTTTTAAAAAATGTTTATTTAATTATTTATTTATGTATTTATTAGATATAAGTACACTGTAGCTGTCTTCAGACACTCCAGAAGAGGGTGTCAGATTCTGGAGATTCTAAATCCCTCTTATGGCCTCATATGAGGTACATAAACACAGACTCACATATACTTCTAAAAATTTAAAAATGTGTGTGGCCACTGAGTGGGCTCAACATTTAACAGCATTGTCTCCTCTTCCAGAGAACCTGGGATAAACTACCAGCACCTATATGGTGGCCCATCTCCAGTTCCAGTGGATCAGAGAGACAGACAGACAGACAGAAAGAGATAAGGATGTCAGGCCTGCCTGGTCTTTCTTTATTTCTTATCCTTTTAAAAAATGTTTATTAATTAATTAATTAATTAATTAATTTATTTATTTATTTATGTATTTATTAGATATAAGTACACTGTAGCCGTCTTCAGACACTCCAGAAGAGGGTGTCAGATTCTGGAGAATCTAAATCCCTCTTATGGTCTGCATATGATGTACATATACACAGCCTCACATATACTTCTAAAAATTTAAAGATGGGTGGGACCAATGAAAGGGCTCAACAATTACCATCACTGTCTCCTCTTCCAGAGAACCTGGGATCAACTACCAGCAACTATATGGTGGCCCATCTGCAGTTCCAGGGGATCAGACAGACAGACAGACAGACAGAGATAAGGATGGCAGGCCTGCCAGGTCTTTCTTTCTTACTTATCCTGTTTAAAAAATGTTTATTTATTTATTTATTTATTTATTTATTTATTTATGTATTTATTAGATATAAGTACACTGTGGCTGTCTTCAGAAAGTCCAGAAAAGGGTGTCAGATTCTGTAGAATCTAAATCCCTCTTATGGTCTGCATATGATGTACATAATCACAGCCTCACAAATACTTCTAAACATTTAAAGATGGGTGGGGCCACTGAAAGGGCTCAACAATTAACAGCATTGTCTCCTCTTCCAGAGAACCTGGGATCAACTACCAGCAACTATATGGTGCCCCATCTCCAGTTCCAGGGGATCAGACAGACAGACAGACAGACAGAGATAAAAATTGCAGGCCTGCCTGGTCTTTCTTTCTTTCTTATCCTTTTTAAAAAATGTTTATTTAATTATTTATTTATGTATTTATTAGATATAAGTACACTGTAGCTGTCTTCAGACACTCCAGAAGAGGGTGTCAGATTCTGGAGATTCTAAATCCCTCATATGGCCTGCATATGATGTACATAAACACAGACTCACATATAATTCTAAAAATTTAAAGATGTGTGGGGCCACTGAGAGGGCTCAACAATTAACAGCATTTCTCCTCTTCCAGAGAACCTGGGATAAACTACCAGCACCTATATGGTGGCCCATCTCCAGTTCCAGTGGATCAGACAGACAGACAGACAGACAGAGATAAGGATGGCAGGCCTGCCTGGTCTTTCTTTATTTCTTATGCTTTTAAAAAAATGTTTGTTTATTTATTTATTTATTTATTTATTTATTTATTTATTAGATATAAGTACACTGTAGACGTCTTCAGACACTCCAGAAGAGGGTTTCAGATTCTGGAGAATCTAAATCACTCTTATGGTCTGCATATGATGTACATAAACACAGCCTCACATATATTTCTAAAAATTTATAGATGGGTGGGACCACTGAAAGGGCTCAACAATTACCATCACTGTCTCCACTTCCAGAGAACATGGGATCAACTATCAGCAACTATATAGTGGCCCACCTCCAGTTCCAGGGGATCAGACAGACTGTCAGAGAGACAGACAGACAGACAGAGATAAGGATGACAGGCCTGCCTGGTTTTACTTTCTTTCTTATCCTGTTTAAAAATGTTTATTTATTTATTTATTTATTTATTTATTTATGTATTTATTAGATATAAGTACAATGTAGCTGTCTTCAGACACTCCAGAAGATGGTGTCAGATTCTGGAGAATCTAAATCCCTCTTATGGTCTGCATATGATGTACATAAACACAGCCTCACATATACTTCTAAAAATTTAAAGATGGGTGGGGCCACTGTAAGGGCTCAACAATTAACAGCATTGTCTCCTCTTCCAGAGAACCTGGGATCAACTACCAGCAACTATATGGTGCCCCATCTCCAGTTCCAGGGGATCAGACAGACAGACAGACAGACAGACAGAGATAAAAATTGCAGGCCTGCCTGGTCTTTCTTTCTTTCTTGTCCTTTTTAAAAAATGTTTATTTATTTATGTATTTATTATTTATAAGTACACTGTAGCTATCTACAGACACTCCAGAAGAGGGTGTCAGATTCTGACGAATCTAAAACCATCTTACGGTCTGCATATGATGTACATAAACACAGCCTCAGATATACTTCTAAAAATTTAAAGATGGGTGGGGCCACTGAAAGGTCTCAACAATTAACAGCATTGTCTCCTCTTCCAGAGAACCTGGGATCAACTACCAGCAACTATATGGTGGCCTATCTTCAGTTCCAAAGGATCATATAGAGAGACAGACAGACAGACAGACAGAGATGAGGATGGCAGGCCTGCCTTGTCTTTCTTTCTTTCTTATCCATTTGAAAAAATGTTTACTTATTAATTAATTAATTTATTTATTTATTAATTTATTTATTTATTTATTTATTTATTTATTTATTTATTTATTTATTAGATATAAGTACACTGTAGCTGTCTTCAGACACTCCAGAAGAGGGTGTCAGATTCTGGAGAATCTAAATACCTCTTATGGTCTGCATATGATGTACATAAACACAGACTCAAGTATACTTCTAAAAATTTAAAGATGGGTGGGGCCACTGAATGTGCTCAACAATTAACAGCATTGTCTCCTCTTCCAGAGAACCTGGGATCAACTACTAGCAACTATATGGTGGCCCATCTGCAGTTCCAGGGGATCAGACAGACAGACAGACAGACAGAGGTAAGGAAGGCAAGCCTGCCTGGTCTTTCTTTCTTACTTATCCTGTTTAAAAAATGTTTATTTATTTATTTATTATTTATTTATTAGATATAAGTACAGTGTAGCTGTTTTCAGACACTCCAGAAGAGGGTGTCAGATACTGGAGAATTTAAATCACTCTTATGGTCTGCATATGATGTACATAAATACAGCCTCACATTTACCTCTAAAAATTTAAAGATGGTTGGGGCCACTGAAAGGGCTCAACAATTCACAGCATTGTCTCCTCTTCCAGAGAACCTGGAAAAAACTACCAGCAAATATATGGTGGCCCATATCCAGTTCCATAGGATCAGACAGACAGACAGACAGACAGACAGAGATAAGGATGGCAGGCCTGCCTGATTTTTCTTTCTTTCTTATCCTTTATAAAAAATGTTTATTTATTTATTAATTTATTTATTTATGTATTTATTAGATATAAGTACACTGTCGCTGTCTTCAGACACTCCAGTAGACGGTGTCAGATTCTGAAATATCTAAAACCATCTTCTGGTCTGCATATGATGTACATAAACACAGCCTCAGATATACTTCTAAAAATTTAATGAAGGGTGGGGCCACTGAAAGTGCTCAACAATTAACAGCATTATCTCCTCTTCCAGAGAACCTGGGATCAACTACCAGCAACTATATGGTGGCTCATTTCCAGTTCCCAGGGATCAGACAGACAGACAGACAGACACACAGACAGAGATATGGAAGGCAGGCCTGCCAGGTCTTTCTTTCTTTCTTATCCTTTTTAAAAAATGTTTATTTACTTATTTATTTATGTATTTATTAGATATAAGTACACGGTAGCTGTCTTTAGACACTCCAGAAGAGGGTGTCAGGTTCTGGAGAATCTAAATCCCTCTTCTGGTCTGCATATGATGAACATAAACACAGCCTCACATACAGTTCTAAACATTTAAAGATGGGTGGGGCCATTGAAAAGGCTAAACAATGAACAGCATTGTCTCCTCTTCCAGAGAACCTCGGCTCAACTACCAGCAACTATATGGTGGCCCATCTCCAGTTCCAGGGGATCAGACAGACAGACAGACAGACAGACAGAGAAAAGGATGGCAGGCCTGCCTGGTCTTTCTTTCTTTCTTATCCTTTTGAAAAAATGTTTACTTATTTATTTATTTATATATTTATTAGATATAAGTACACTGTAGCTGTCTTCAGACACTCCAGAAGACGGTGTCAGATTCTGGAGAATCTAAATCCCTCTTATGGCCTGCATATGATGTACATAAACACAGACTCACGTATACTTCTAAAAATTTAGAAATGTGTGGGGCCACTGCGAGGGCTCAACAATTAACAGCATTGTCTCATCTTCCAGAGAACCTGGGATCAACTACCAGCACCTATATGGTGGCCCATCTCCAGTTCCAGTGGATCAGAAAGACAGACAGACAGACAGACAGAGATAAGGATGGCAGGCCTGCCTGGTCTTTCTTTATTTCTTATCCTTTATAAAAAATGTTTATTTATTTATTTATTTATTTATTTATTTATTTATTTATTTATTTATGTATTTATTAGATATAAGTACACTGTAGCCGTCTTCAGACACTCCAGAAGAGGGTGTCAGATTCTGGAGAATCTAAATCCCTCTTATGGTCTGCATATGATGTACATAAACACATTCTCACATATACATCTAAAAATTTAAAGATGGGTGAGAGCAATGAAAGGGCTCAAATATTAACAGCATTGTCTCCTCTTCCAGAGAACCTGGGATCAACTACCAGCAACTATATGGTGGCCCATCTCCAGTTTCAGGGGATCAGACAGACAGACAGACAGACAGAGATAAGGATTGCAGGCCTGCCTGGTCTTTCTTTATTTCTAGTACTTTTTAAAAAATGTTTATTTATTTATGTATTTATTATATATAAGTACACTGTAGCTGACTACAGACACTCCAGAAGAGGGTGTCAGATTCTGAAGAATCTAAAACCATCTTATGGTCTGCATATGATGTACATAAACACAGCCTCAGATATAGTTCTAAAAATTTAAAGATGGGTGGGGCCACTGAAAGGGCTCAACAATTAACAGCATTTTCTCCTCTTCCAGAGAACCTGGGATCAACTACCATCAACTATATGGTGGCCTATCTCCAGTTCCAAAGGATCATATAGAGAGACAGACAGACAGACAGAGATGAGGATGGCAGGCGTGCCTGGTCTTTATTTCTTTCTTATCCTTTTGAAAAAATGTTTCCTTATTTATTAATTAATTAATTAATTAATTAATTAATTAATTTATTTATTTATTTATTTATTTATTTATTTATTAGATATAAGTACACTGTAGCTGTTTTCAGACACTCCAGAAGAAGGTGTCAGATTTTGGAGAATCTAAATACCTCTTATGGTCTGCATATGATGTACATAAACACAAACTCAAGTATACTTCTAAAAATTTAAAGATGGCTGGGGCCACTGAAAGGGCTCAACAATTAACAGCGTTGTCTCCTCTTCCAGAGAACCTGGGATCAACTACCAGCAACAATATGGTGGCCCATCTGCAGTTCCAGGGGATCAGACAGACAGACAGACAGAGATAAGGATGGCAGGCCTGCCTGGTCTTTCTTTCTTACTTATCCTATTTATAAAATGTTTATTTATTTATTTATTTATTTATTTATTTATTTATTTATTTATTTATTAGATATAAGTACACTGTAGCTCTCTTCAGACACTCCAGTAGAGGGTGTCAGATTCTGAAGAATCTAAAACCATCTTATGGTCTGCATATGATGTACATAAACACAGCTTCAGATATACTTCTAAAAATTTAATGAAGGGTGGCGCCACTGAAAGGGCTCAACAATTAACAGCATTATGCCCTCTTCCAGAGAACCTGGGATCAACTACCAGCAACTATATGGTGGCTCATCTTAGTTCCCAGGGATCAGACAGACAGACAGACAGACAGACAGACAAACAGAGATATGAATGGCAGGCCTGCCTGGTCTTTCTTTCTTTCTTATCCTTTTGAAAAAATGTTTATTTATTTATTTATTTATTTATTTATTTATTAGATATAAGTACAATGTAGCTGTCTGCAGACACTCCAGAAGAGGGTGTCAGTTTCTGGAGAATCTAAATCCCTCTTATGGTCTGCATATGATGTACATAAACACAGCCTCAAAAATACCTCTAAAAATTTAAAGATGGGTGGGACCACTGAAAGGGCTCAACAATTAACATCATTGTCTCCTCTTCCAGAGAACCTGGGATCAACTACCAGCAACTATATGGTGGCCCATCTGCAGTTCCAGGGGATCAGACAGACAGGCAGACAGAGATAAGGATGGCAGGCCTGCCAGGTCTTTCTTTTTTACTTATCCTGTTTAAAAAATGTTTGTTTATTTATTTATTTATTTATTTATTTATTTATTTATATATTTATTAGATATAAGTACACTGTAGCTGTCTTCAGACACTCCAGAAGAGGGTGTCAGATTCTGGAGAATCTAAATCCCTCTTATGGTCTGCATATGATGTACATAAACACAGCCTCACATATACTTCTAAACATTTAAAGATGGGTGGGACCACTGAAAGGGCTCAACAATTAACAGCATTGTCTCCTCTTCCAGAGAACCTGGGAAAAACTAACAGCAAATATATGGTGGCCCATATACAGTTCCAGAGGTTCAGACAGACAGACAGACAGACAGAGATAAGGATTGCAGGTCTGCCTGATTTTTCTTTCTTTCTTATCCTTTATAAAAAATGTTTATTTATTTATTAATTTATGTATTTATGTATTTATGAGATATAAGTACACTGTCGCTGTCTTCAGACACTCCAGTAGACGGTGTCAGATTCTGAAAAATCTAAAACCATCTTCTGGTCTGCATATGATGTACATAAACACAGCTTCAGATATACTTCTAAAAATTTAATGAAGGGTGGGGCCACTGAAAGGGCTCAACAATTAACAGCATTATGCCCTCTTCCAGAGAAGCTGGGATCAACTACCAGCAACTATATGGTGGCTCATCTTAGTTCCCAGGGATCAGACAGACAGACAGACAGACAGACAAACAGAGATATGGATGGCAGGCCTGCCTGGTCTTTCTTTCTTTCTTATCCTTTTGAAAAAATGTTTATTTATTTATTTATTTATTTATTTATTTATTTATTTATTAATTTATGTATTAGATATAAGTACAATGTAGCTGTCTGCAGACACTCATAAGAGGGTGTCAGATTCTGGAGAATCTAAATCCCTCTTATTGTCTTCATATGATGTACATAAACACAGCCTCACATATACTTCTAAAAATTTAAAGATGGGTGGGACCACTGAAAGGGATCAACAATTAACTTCATTGTCTCCTCTTCCAGAGAACCTGGGATCAACTACCAGCAACTATATGGTGGCCCATCTGCAGTTCCAGGGGATCAGACAGACAGACAGACAGAGATAAGGATGGCAGGCCTACCAGGTCTTTCTTTCTTACTTATCCTGTTTAAAAAATGTTTATTTATTTATTTATTTATTTATTTATTCATTTATTTATGTATTTATTAGATATAAGTACACTGTAGCTGTCTTCAGACAGTCCAGAAAAGGGTGTCAGATTCTAGAGAATCTAAATCCCTCTTATGGTCTGCATATGATGTACATAAACACAGCCTCACATATACTTCTAAACATTTAAAGATGGGTGGGGCCACTGAAAGGGCTCAACAATTAACAGCATTGTCTGTTCTTCCAGAGAACCTGGGAAAAATTACCAGCAAATATATGGTGGCCCATATCCAGTTCCACATGTTCAGACAGACAGACAGACAGACAGAGATAAGGATTGCAGGTCTGTCTGATTTTTCTTTCTTTCGTATCCTTTATAAAAAATGTTTATTTATTTATCAATTTATTTATTTATGTATTTATTAGATATAAGTACACTGTCGCTGTCTTCAGACACTCCAGTAGACGGTGTCAGATTCTGAAAAATCTAAAACCATCTTCTGGTCTGCATACGATGTACATAAACACAGCCTCAGATATACTTCAAAAAATTTAATGAAGGGTGGGGCCACTGAAAAGGCTCAACAATTAACAGCATTATCTCCTCTTCCAGAGAACCTGGGATCAACTACCAGCATCTATATGGTGGCTTATTTCCAGTTCCCAGGGATCAGACAGACAGACAGACAGACACACAGAAAGAGATATGGATGGCAGTCCTGCCTGGTCTTTCTTTCTTTCTTATCCTTTTAAAAAATGTTTATTTATTTATTTATTTATGTATTTATTAGATATTAGTACACTGTAGCTGTCTTTAGACACTCCAGAAGAGGGTGTGAGGTTCTGGAGAATCTAAATCACTCTTATGGTCTGCATATGATGTACATAAACACAGCCTCACATACAGTTCTAAACATTAAAAGATGGGTGGAGCCATTGAAAGGGCTCAACAATGAACAGCATTGTCTCCTCTTCCAGAGAACCTCGGCTCAACTACCAGCAAGTATATGTTGGTCCATCTCCAGTTCCAGGGGATCAGACAGACAGACAGACAGACAGATATAAAGATGGCAGGCCTGCCTGGTCTTTCTTTCTTTCTTATCCTTTTAAAAAATGTTTATTTATTTATTTATTTATTTATTTATTTATTTATTTATTAGATATAAGTACACTGTAGATGTATTCAGACACTCCAGAAGAGTGTGTCAGATTCTGGAGAATCTAAATCTCTCTTATGGTCTGCTTATGATGTACATAAACACAGCCTCACATATACTTCTAAATATTTAAAGATGGGTGGGACCACTGAAAGGTCTCAACAATTAACAGCATTGTCTCCTCTTCCATAGAACCTGGGATCAACTACCAGCAACTATATGGTGGCCCATATCCAGTATCAGAGGATCAGACAGACAGACAGACAGACAGACAGAGATAAGGATGGCAGGCCTGCCAGGTCTTCTTTCTTTCTTATCCTTTTAAAAAATGTTTATTTATTTATTTATTTATTTATTTATTTATTTATTTATTTATTTATGTATTTATTAGATATAAGTACACTGTAGATGTCTTCAGACACTCCAGAAGAGGGTAAAAGATTCTGGAGAATCTAAATCCCTCTTATGGTCTGCATACAATGTACATAAACACAGCCTCACATATACTTCTAAAAATTTAAAGATGGGTGGGGCCACTGAAAGGGCTCAACAATTAACAGCATTGTCTCCTCTTCCAGAGAACCTGGGATCAACTACCAGCACCTATATGGTGGCCCATCTCCAGTTCCAGGGTATCAGACAGACAGACAGACAGACAGACAGAGATAAGGATGGCAGGCCTTCCTGGTTTTTCTTTTTTTCTTATCCTTTTTAATAATGTTTATTTATTTATTTATTTATTATTTATTAGATATAAGTACACTGTAGCTCTCTTCAGACACTCCAGAAGAGGGTGTCAGATTCTAGAGAATCTAAATCCCTCTTATGGTCTGCATATGATGTACAAAAACACAGCCTCACATATACTTCTAAAAATTTAAAGATGGGTGGGGCCACTGAAAAGGCTCAACAATTAACAGCACTGTCTCCTCTTCCAGAGAACCTGGGATCAACTACCAGCAACTATAAGGTGGCCCATCTCCAGTTCCCGGGGATCACACAGACAGACAGACAGACAGAGATAAGAATGGCAGGGCTGCCTGGCCTTTCTTTCTTACTTATCCTTTTTAAAACATGTTTATTTCTTTATTTATGTATTTATTAGATATAAGTACATTGTAGCTGTCTTCAGACACTCCAGAAGAGGGTGTCAGATTCTGGAGAATCTAAATCCCTCTTATGGTCTGCATATGATGTACATAAACACAGCCTCACATATACTTCTAAAAATTTAAAGATGGGTGGGGCCACTGTAAGGGCTCAACAATTAACAGCATTGTCTCCTCTTCCAGAGAACCTGGGATCAACTACCAGCAAAAATATGGTGGCCCATCTCCAGTTTCAGGGGATCAGACAGACAGACAGACAAACAGACAAGGATGGCAGGCCTGCCTGGTTTTTCTTTCTTTCTTATCATTTTTAAAACATGTTTATTTATTTATTTATTTATTTATTTATTAGATATAAGTACACTGTAGCTGTCTTCAGACACTCCAGAAGAGGGATCAGATTCTGGAGAATCTAAATCCCTCTTATGGTCTGCATATGATGTACATAAACACAGCCTCACAAATACTTCTAAAAATTTAAGATGGGTGGTGCCACTGAAAGGGCGCAAAAATTAACAGCCTTGTCTCCTCTTGCAGAGAAACTGGGATCAACTACCAGCAACTATATGGTGGCCCACTCCAGTTCCAGGGTATCAGACAGACAGACAGACAGAGATAAGGATGGCAGGCCTTCCTGGTCTTTCTTTTTTTCTTATCCTTTTTAATAATGTTTATTTATTTATTTATTTATTTATTTATGTATTTATTAGATATAAGTACACTGTAGCTGTCTTCAGACACTCCAGAAGAGGGATCAGATTCTGGAGAATCTAAATCCCTCTTATGGTATGAATATGATGTACATAAACACAGACTCACATTTACTTCCAAAATTAAAGATGTGTGGGGCCACTGAAAGGGCTCATCCATTAACAGCATTGTCTCCTCTTCCAGAGAACCTGGGATCAACTACCAGCAACTATATGGTGGCCCATCTCCAGTTCCAGGGGATCAGACAGAGAGACAGACAGACAGACATATAGAGATAACGATGGCAGGCCTGCCTGGTCTTTCTTTCTTTCTTATCCTTTTTAAGAAATGTTTATTTACTTATTTATGTATTTATTAGATAAAAGTACACTGTAGCTGTCTTCAGACACTCCAGAAGAGGGTGTCAGATTCTGGAGAATCTAAATCCCTCTTATGGTCTGCATATGATGTACATAAACACAGCCTCACATATACTTCTAAAAATTTACAGATGGGTGGAGCCACTGAAAGGGCTCAACAATTAACAGCATTGTCTCCTCTTCCAGAGAACCTGGGATCAACTACCAGCACCTATATGGTGGCCCATCTCCAGTTCCAGGGTATCAGACAGATAGACAGACAGACAGACAGAGAGACAGAGATAAGGAAGGCAGGCCTCCGTGGTCTTTCTTTCTTTCTTATCCTTTTTAAAAAATGTTTATTTATTTATTTATTTATTTATTTATTTATTTATTTATTTATTTATTTATTAGATATAAGTACACTGTGTCTGTCTTCAGACACTCCAGAAGATGGTGTCAGATTCTGGAGAATCTAAATCCCTCTTATGGTCTGCATATGATGTACATAAACACAGCCTAACATATACTTCAAAAATTTAAAGATGGATGGGGTCACTGAAAGGGCTCAACAATTAACAGCATTATCTCCTCTTCCAAGCAACCTGGGATCAACTACCAGCAACTATATGGTGGCTCATCTCCAGTTCTAGGGGATTAGACAGACAGACAGACAGACAGAGATAAGGATGGCAGGCCTGCCTGGTCTTTCTTTCTTACTTATCCTTTTTAAAACATGTTTATTTCTTTATTTATGTATTTATTAGATATAAGTACATTGTAGCTGTCTTCAGACACTCCAGAAGAGGGTGTCAGATTCTGGAGAATCTAAATCCCTCTTATGGTCTGCATATGATGTACATAAACACAGCCTCACATATACTTCTAAAAATTTAAAGATGGGTGGAGCCACTGTAAGGGATCAACAATTAACAGCATTGTCTCCTCTTCCAGAGAACCTGGGATCAACTACCAGCAAAAATATGGTGGCCCATCTCCAGTTTCAGGGGATCAGACAGACAGACAGACAAACAGACAAGGATGGCAGGCCTGCCTGGTTTTTCTTTCTTTCTTATCATTTTTAAAACATGTTTATTTATTTATTTATGTATTTCTAGATATAAGTACACTGTAGCTGTCTTCAGACACTCCAGAAGAGGGATCAGATTCTGGAGAATCTAAATCCCTCTTATGGTCTGCATATGATGTACATAAACACAGCCTCACAAATACTTCTAAAAATTTAAGATGGGTGGTGCCACTGAAAGGGCTCAAAAATTAACAGCCTTGTCTCCTCTTGCAGATTAACTGGGATCAACTACCAGCAACTATATGGTGGCCCACTCCAGTTCCAGGGTATCAGACAGACAGACAGACAGAGATAAGGATGGCAGGCCTTCCTGGTCTTTCTTTTTTTCTTATCCTTTTTAATAATGTTTATTTATTTATTTATTTATGTATTTATTAGATATAAGTACACTGTAGCTGTCTTCAGACACTCCAGAAGAGGGTGTCAGATTCTGGAGAATCTAAATCCCTCTTATTGTCTGCATATGATGTACATAAACACAGCCTCACATTTACTTCTAAAAATTAAAGATGGGTGTGGCCACTGAACGGCTCAAAAATTAACAGCATTATCTCCTCTTCCAGACAACCTGGGATCAACTACCAGCAACTATATGGTGGCTCATCTCCAGTTCTAGGGGATCAGACAGAAAGACAGACAGACAGACAGACAAGGCTGGCAGGCCTCCCTGGTTTTTTTTCTTTCTCATCCTTTTTAAAAATGTTTATTTATTTATTTATGTATTTATTAAATATAAGTACACTGTAGCGGTCTTCAGACACTCCAGGAGAGGGTGTCAGATTCTGGAGAATCTAAATCCCTCTTATGGTCTGCATATGATGTACATAAACACAGACTCACATTTACTTCCAAAAATTTAAAGATGTGTGGGGCCACTGAAAGGACTCAACAATTAACAGCATTGTCTCCTCTTCTAGAGAATCTGGGATCAACTACCAGCAACTATATGGTGGCCCTTCTCCAGTTCCAGGGTATCAGACAGACAGACAGACAGACAGACAGAGATAAGGATGGCAGGCCTGCCTGGTCTTTCTTTCTTTCTTATCCTTTTTAAAAAATGTTTATTTATTTATTTATTTATTTATTTATTTATTTATTTATGTATTTATTTATTTATTAGATATAAGTACACTGTAGCTATCTTTAGTCACTCCAGAAGAGGGTGTCAGATTCTGGAGAATCTAAATCCCTCTTACGATCTGCATATGATGTATATAAACACAGCCTCACATTTTCTTCTAAAAATTTAAAGATGGGAGTGGCTTGGAATAAGATGAGTAACCCTGAAAAAGTCAAAAAATGAAAAATCACACTGTAGGATTTGGAATATGGTGAGAAACCCTGAAAAAGTCGAAAAATGAGAAAATCATGTTGTAGTACCTGGAATATGGTGAGAAACACTGAAAAAGATTTAAAATGAGAATATCACACTCTAGGACTTGGAATATGGTGAGAAACCCTGAAAAAGTCGAAAAATGAGAAAATCATGCATTAGGACCCAGAATATGGTGAGAAACCCTGAAAAAAAGTCAAAAAAAAAAGAAAATCACGCAGTAGGACCTGGAAGCTGGTGAGAAACCCTGAAAAAGTCGAAAAATGAGAAAATCAATCTGTAGGATCTGGAATATGTTGAGAAACCCTGAAAAAATCAAAAAATGAGAAAATCACACTGTAGGACTTGGAATATGGTGAGAAACCCTGAAAAAGTCGAAAAATGAGAAAATCACACTGTGGGACTTGGAATATGGTGAGAAACCCTGAAAAAGTCGAAAAATGAGAAAATCACGCAGTAGGACCTGGGATTTGGTGAGAAACACTGAAAAAGTCTTAAAATAGAAAATCACACTGTAGTACTTGGAATATGGTGAAAAATACTGAAAAAGTCTTATAATGAGAAAATCACACCGAAGGACCTGGAATATGGTTAGAAACCCTGAAAAAGTCTAAAAATAAGATAAAACTTGTAGTTCCTGAAATATGATGCGAAACCCTGAAAAAGTCAAAAAATAAGAAAATCAAATTGTAGGAACTGGAATATGCTGAGAATCCCTGAAAAATTCGAAAAATGCGAAAATCACACTCTAGGACTTGGAATACTATGAGAAACCCTGAAAAAGTCAAAAAATGAGAAAATCACACTGTAGTATCTGGAATATGTTGAGAAACACTGAAAAAGTCTAAAAATAAGATAAAAGTTGTAGTACCTGAAATATGGTGAGAAACCCTGAAAAAGTCGAAAAATGAGAAAATCACACTGTAGGACTTCGAATATGATGAGAAACCGTGAAAAAGTAAAAAAAATGAGAAAAATACACTGTAGGAGCTGGAATATGGAGAGAAACCCTGAAAAGGTTAAAAAAATTAGAAAATCACAATTGTAGGACCTCCAATATGGTGAGAAACCCTGAAAAAGTCGAAAAATGAGAAAACCACACTGTAGGACCTGGAATATGGTGAGAAACCGTGAAACAGTCGAAATATAAGAAAATCAAACTTGAAGTACCTGCAATATGGTGAGAAACCCTGAAAAAGTCGAAAAATGAAAAAATCACACTGTAGGATTTGGAATATGATGAGAAACCATGAAAAAGTCAAAAATGAGAAAAATATACTGTAGGAGTTGGAATGTGGTGAGAAAACCTGAAAATGTCGAAGAATAAGAAAATCACACAAGTAGGACCTCCAATATGGTGAGAAACCCTGAAAAAGTCAAAAAATGAGAAAAATACAGAGTAGGACATGGAATATGGTAAGAAACCCTCTAAAAGTCGGACAAAGAGAAAATCACACTGTAGGATTTGGAATATGATGAGAAAACCTGAAAAAGTCAAAAAATGAGAAAATCACACGGTAGTACCTGGAATATTGTGAGAAAACACTGAAAAAGTCTAAAAATGAGAAAATCAAACAGTAGGACTTGGAATATGGTGAGAAACCCTGAAACAGTCAAAAAATAAGACAATCAAACTTGTAGTACCTGCAATATGGTGAGAAAACCTGAAAAAGTCGAAAAATGAGAAAATCATACTGTAGGACCTGCAATAGGGTGAGAAATTCTGAAAAAGTCAAAAAATGAGAAAATCACACTGTAGGACTTGGAATATGATGAGAAAACCTGAAAAAATCTAAAAATGAGAAAATCACACTGTAGGAGCTGGAATATGGTGAGAAACCCTGAAAAGTCAAAAAAAGAGAAAAATCACACTGTAGGACCTGTAATATGGTGAGAAAACATGAAAAAGTCAAAAAAGGAGAAAATCACACTCTAGGACTTGGAATATGATGAGAAAACCTGAAAAAGTCCAAAAATGAGAAAATCACACTGTAGGACTTGGAATATGGTGAGAAACTCTGAAAAAGTCAAAAAATGAGAAAATCACCCTTGTAGGACTTGGAATATGGTGAGAAACCCTGAAAAAGTCAAAAAATGAGAAAAATCACACTGTAGTACATGGAATATGGTGAGAAACTCTGAAAAAGTCGCAAATTAGAAAATGACAGTGTAGGACCTGGAATATGTTGAGAAAACCTGAAATATTCAAAAAAATGAAACAATGACAATGTAGAACCTGGAATAGGTAAGAAACCCCGAAAAATTTAAAAAAAGAGAAAATCACACTGTAGGACCTGGAATATGGTGGGAAACACTGAAAAAGTCAAAAAATGAGAATATCACACTCTAGGACTTGGAATATGGTGAGAAACCCTGAAAAAGTAAAAACATGAGAAATTCATGCAGTAGGACCCAGAATATGGTGAGAAACCCTGAAAGAAGTCGGAAAATGAGAAAATCACGCAGTAGGACCTGGAAGCTAGTGAGAAACCCTGAAAAAGAAGAAAAATGAGAATAATAAACTGTAGGACCTGGAATATGTTGAGAAACCCTGAAAAATTCGAAAAAAGCAAAAATCACACTCTAGGACTTGGAATGGGATGAGAAACCCTGAAAAAGTAAAAAAAAAATGAGAAAATCACACTGTAGTACCTGGAATATGGTGAGAAACACTAAAAAAGTATTAAAATGAGAAAATCACACAGTAGGACCTGGAATATGGTGAGAAACTCTGAAAAAGTCGAAAACATGAGAAAATCACGCAGTAGTACCTGGAATATGGTGAGAAACCATGAAAAAGTCAAAAATGAGAAAAATATACTGTAGGAGTTGGAATGTGGTGAGAAAACCTGAAAATGTCGAAGAATAAGAAAATCACACAAGTAGGACCTCCAATATGGTGAGAAACCCTGAAAAAGTCAAAAAATGAGAAAAATACAGAGTAGGACATGGAATATGGTAAGAAACCCTCTAAAAGTCGGACAAAGAGAAAATCACACTGTAGGATTTGGAATATGATGAGAAAACCTGAAAAAGTCAAAAAATGAGAAAATCACACGGTAGTACCTGGAATATTGTGAGAAAACACTGAAAAAGTCTAAAAATGAGAAAATCAAACAGTAGGACTTGGAATATGGTGAGAAACCCTGAAACAGTCAAAAAATAAGACAATCAAACTTGTAGTACCTGCAATATGGTGAGAAAACCTGAAAAAGTCGAAAAATGAGAAAATCATACTGTAGGACCTGCAATAGGGTGAGAAATTCTGAAAAAGTCAAAAAATGAGAAAATCACACTGTAGGACTTGGAATATGATGAGAAAACCTGAAAAGATCTAAAAATGAGAAAATCACACTGTAGGAGCTGGAATATGGTGAGAAACCCTGAAAAGTCAAAAAAAGAGAAAAATCACACTGTAGGACCTGTAATATGGTGAGAAAACATGAAAAAGTCAAAAAAGGAGAAAATCACACTCTAGGACTTGGAATATGATGAGAAAACCTGAAAAAGTCCAAAAATGAGAAAATCACACTGTAGGACTTGGAATATGGTGAGAAACTCTGAAAAAGTCAAAAAATGAGAAAATCACCCTTGTAGGACTTGGAATATGGTGAGAAACCCTGAAAAAGTCAAAAAATGAGAAAAATCACACTGTAGTACATGGAATATGGTGAGAAACTCTGAAAAAGTCGCAAATTAGAAAATGACAGTGTAGGACCTGGAATATGTTGAGAAAACCTGAAATATTCAAAAAAATGAAACAATGACAATGTAGAACCTGGAATAGGTAAGAAACCCCGAAAAATTTAAAAAAAGAGAAAATCACACTGTAGGACCTGGAATATGGTGGGAAACACTGAAAAAGTCAAAAAATGAGAATATCACACTCTAGGACTTGGAATATGGTGAGAAACCCTGAAAAAGTAAAAACATGAGAAATTCATGCAGTAGGACCCAGAATATGGTGAGAAACCCTGAAAGAAGTCGGAAAATGAGAAAATCACGCAGTAGGACCTGGAAGCTAGTGAGAAACCCTGAAAAAGAAGAAAAATGAGAATAACAAACTGTAGGACCTGGAATATGTTGAGAAACCCTGAAAAATTCGAAAAAAGCAAAAATCACACTCTAGGACTTGGAATGGGATGAGAAACCCTGAAAAAGTAAAAAAAAAATGAGAAAATCACACTGTAGTACCTGGAATATGGTGAGAAACACTAAAAAAGTATTAAAATGAGAAAATCACACAGTAGGACCTGGAATATGGTGAGAAACTCTGAAAAAGTCGAAAACATGAGAAAATCACGCAGTAGTACCTGGAATATGGTGAGAAACCCTGAAAAAGTCGAAAAATGAGAAAATCACGCAGTAGTACCTGGAATATGGTGAGAAACACTGAAAAAGTCTTAAAATGAGAAAATCACACTGTAGGACCTGGAATATGGTGAGAAACTCTGAAAATGTCGAAAGGTAAGAAATTCACACTTGTAGGACCTGCAATATGGTGAGAAACCCTGAAAAAGTGGAAAAATGAGAAAATCACACTGTAGGACTTGGAATAAGATGAGACACCCTGAAAAAGTCAAAAAATGAGAAAATTTCACTGTAGGACTTGGAATAAAATGAGAAACCGTGAAAAAGACAAAAAATAACAAAAGTACACGGTAGGAGATGGAATATGGAGAGAAACCGTTAAAAAGTAGAAAAATAAGATATACACACTTGTAGGACATGCAATATGGTGAGAGACCCTGAAAAAGTCTTAAAATGAGAAAATCACACTGTAGTACCTGGAATATGGTGAGAAACCCTGAAAAAGTCCAAAAATAAGAAATTCACACTTGTAGGAACTGCAATATGGTGAGAAACCCTGAAAAAGTCGAAAAATGAGAAAATCACACTGTAGGACTTGGAATAAGATGAGACACCCTGAAAAAGTCAAAAAATGAGAAAATTTCACTGTAGGACTTGGAATAAGATGAGAAACCCTGAAAAAGTTGAAAAATGAGAAATTCACAATGTAGAAGATGGAATATGGTGAGCAATCCTGAAAAAGTCAAAAAATGAGAAAATCACACTGTAGGACCTGGAATATGGTGAGAAACTCTGAAAAAGTCGAAAAAAGAGAAAATCACACTCTAGGACTTGGAATATGATGAGAAACCCTGAAAAAGTCAAAAAATGAGAAAATCAAACAGTAGGACCTGGAATATGGTGAGAAACCCTGAAAAATTCTAAAAATGAAAAAATCAAACAGTAGGACCTGGAATATGGTGAGAAACCCTGAAAGATCGAAAAATAAGAAAATCAAACTTGTAGTACCTCTAATATGGTGAGAAACCCTGAAAAAGTCAAAAAATGAGAAAATCACACTGTAGGACCTGGAATATGGTGAGAAACTCTGAAAAAGTCCAAAAATAAGAAATTCACACATGTAGGAACTGCAATATGGTAAAAAACCCTGAAAAAGTCGAAAAATGAGAAAATCACACTGTAGGAATTGGAATATGGTGAGAAACCCTGAAAAAGTCGAAAAATGAGAAAATCATGCACTAGGACCCAGAATATGATGAGAAACACAGAAAAATTCTTAAAATAAGAAAATCACACAGTAGGACCTGAAATATGGTGAGAAACCGTGAAAGAGTCGAAATATAAGAAAATCAAACTTGAAGTATCTGCAATATGGTGAGAAACCCTGAAAAAGTCGAAAAATGAAAAAATCACACTGTAGGATTTGGAATATGATGAGAAACAATGAAAGAGTCAAAAATGAGAAAAATATACTGTAGGAGATGGAATTTGGTGAGAAAACCTGAAAAAGTCGAAGAATAAGAAAATCACACAAGTAGGACCTCCAATATGGTGAGAAACCCTGAAAAAGTCGAAAAATGAGAAAATTACAGAGTAGGACATGGAATATGGTAAGAAACCCTTTAAAAGTCGGAAAAAGAGAAAATCACACTATAGGATTTGGAATATGATGAGAAAACCTGAAAAAGTCAAAAAATGAGAAAATCACACTGTAGTACCTGGAATATTGTGAGAAAACACTGAAAAAGTCTAAAAATGAGAAAATCACACAGTAGGACTTGGAATATGGAAGGAAACCCTGAAACAGTCGAAAAATAAGAAAATCAAACATGTAGTACCTGCAATATGGTGAGAAAACCTGAAAAAGTCGAAAAATGAGAAAATCATACTGTATGACCTGGAATATGTAGAGAAACCCTGAAAAATACGAAAAAGGCAAAAATCACACTCTAGGACTTGGAATATGATGAGAAACCGTGAAAAAGTCAAAAAATGAAAAAATCACACTGTAGTACCTGGAATATGGTGAGAAACACTAAAAAAGTATTAAAATGAGAAAATCACCCAGTAGGACCCTGAAATGTGGTGAGAACCCCTGAAACAGTCGAAAAATAAGAAAATCAACCTTGTAGTACATGCAATATGGTGACAAAACTTGAAAAAGTCGAAAAATGAGAATATCACACTCTAGGACTTGGAATATGATGAGAAACCCTGAAAAAGTCAAAAAATGAGAAAATCACACTGTAGGACTTGGAATATGGTGAGAAACCCTGAAAAAGTCGAAAAATGAGAAAATCATGCACTAGGACCCAGAATAAGATGAGAAACACAGAAAAAGTATTAAAATGAGAAAATCACACTGTAGGACCTGGAATATGGTAAGAAACCCTGAAAAAGTCGAAAAATGAGAAAATCATGCACTAGGACCCAGAATATGATGAGAAACACAGAAAAAGTCTTAATATGAGAAAATCGCGCTATAGGACCTGGAATATGGTAAAAAAAACCCTGAAAATGTCGAAAAGTGAGAAAATGACACTGTAGGAGCTGGAATATGGTGAGAAGTCCTGAAAAAGTCAAAAAAAAAAAAAAGAAAAAAGAAATACACACTTGTAGGACTTGCAATATGGGGAGAGACCCTGAAAAAGTCTTAAAATGAGAAAATCACACTGTAGGACTTGGGATATGGTGAGAAACCCTGAAAAAGTCAAAAAATTAGAAAATCAAACTGTAGGAACTGGAATATGCTGAGAATCCCTGAAAAATTCGAAAAATGCAATAATCACACTCTAGGACTTGGAATATGATGAGAAACCCTGAAAAATTCAAAAAATGAGAAAATCACACTGTAGTACCTGGTATATGGTGAGAAACACTAAAAAAGTATTAAAATGAGAAAATCACACAGTCGGACCTGGAATATGGTGAGAAACCCTGAAACAGTCCAAAAATAAGAAAATAAAACTTGTAGTACATGCAATATGGTGAGAAACACTGAAAAAGTCGAAAAATGAGAATATCACACTCTAGGACTTGGAATATGATGAGAAACCCAGAAAAAGTCAAAAAATGAGAAAATCACATTGTAGGACTTGGAATATGGTGAGAAACCCTGAAAAAGTCGAAAAAACAGAAAATCACACTGTAGTACCTGGAATATGGTGAGAAACACTGAAAAAGTCTAAAAATAAGATAAAACTTGTAGTACCTAAAATATGGTGAGAAACCCTGAAAAAGTCAAAAAATTAGAAAATCAAATTGTAGGAACTGGAATATGCTGAGAATCCCTGAAAAATTCAAAAAATGCGAAAATCACACTATAGGACTTGGAATACGATGACAAACCCTGAAAATGTCAAAAAATGAGAAAATCACACTGTAGTACCTGGAATATGGTGAGAAACACTGAAAAAGTCTAAAAATAAGATAAAACTTGTAGTACCTGAGATATGGTGAGAAACCCTGAAGAAGTCGAAAAATGAGAAAATCACACTATAGGACTTCGAATATGATGAGAAACCGTGAAAAAGTAAAAAAATGAGAAAAATACACTGTAGGAGCTGGAATATGGAGAGAAACCCTGAAAAGGTTAAAAAATTAGAAAATCACAATTGTAGGACCTCCAATATGGTGAGAAACCCTGAAAAAGTCGAAAAATGAGAAAAACAAACTGTAGGAACTGGAATATGGTGAGAAACACTGAAAAATTCAAAAAATGAGAAAATCATACAGTAGGACCTGAAATATGGTAAGAAACCGTGAAAGAGTCGAAATATAAGAAAATTAAACTTGAAGTACCTGCAATATGGTGAGAAACCCTGAAAAAGTCGAAAAATGAAAAAATCACACTGTAGGATTTGGAATATGATGAGAAAACATGAAAAAGTCAAAAATTAGAAAAATATACTGTAGGAGTTGGAATGTGGTGAGAAAACCTGAAAAAGTCGAAGAATAAGAAAATCACACAAGTAGGACCTCCAATATGGTGAGAAACCCTGAAAAAGTCGAAAAATGAGAAAATTACAGAGTAGGACATGGAATATGGTAAGAAACTCTTTAAAAGTCGGAAAAAGAGAAAATCACACTGTAGGATTTGGAATATGATGAGAAAACCTGAAAAAGTCAAAAAATGAGAAAATCACACTGTAGTACCTGGAATATTGTGAGAAAACACTGAAAAAGTCTAAAAATGAGAAAATCACACAGTAGGACTTGGAATATGGTGAGAAAACCTGAAAAAATCTAAAAATGAGAAAATCACACTGTACGACTTGGAATATGGTGAGAAACCCTGAAAAAGTCAAAAAATGAGAAACATCACACTGTAGTACATGGAATATAGTGAGAAACTCTGAAAAAGTCGCAAATTAGAAAATGACAGTGTAGGACCTGGAATATGTTGAGAAAACCTGAAATATTCAAAAAATGACAAAATGACAATGTAGAACCTGGAATAAGGTAAGAAACCCCGAAAAATTTAAAAAAAGAGAAAATCACACTGTAGGACCTGGAATATTGTGAGAAACACTGAAAAAGTAAAAAAATGAGAATATCACACTCTAGGACTTGGAATATGGTGAGAAACCCTGAAAAAGTCAAAACATGAGAAAAACACACTGTAGGACCTGGAATATGGTGAGAAACACTGAAAAATTCAAAAAATGAGAAAATCACACAGTAGGACCTGAAATATGGTGAGAAACCGTGAAACAGTCGAAATATAAGAAAATCAAACTTGAAGTAACTGTAATATGGTGAGAAACCCTGAAAAAGTCGAAAAATGAAAAAATCACACTGTAGGATTTGGAATATGATGAGAAAACATGAAAAAGTCAAAAATGAGAAAAATATACTGTAGGAGTTGGAATGTGGTGAGAAAACCTGAAAAAGTCGAAGAATAAGAAAATCACACAAGTAGGACCTCTAATACGGTGAGAAACCCTGAAAAAGACGAAAAATGAGAAAATTACAGAGTAGGACATGGAATATGGTAAGAAACCCTTTAAAAGTCGGAAAAAGAGAAAATCACACTGTAGGATTTGGAATATGATGAGAAAACCTGAAAAAGTCAAAAAATGAGAAAATCACACTGTAGTACCTGGAATATTGTGAGAAAACACTGAAAAAGTCTAAAAATGAGAAAATCACACAGTAGGACTTGGAATATGGTGAGAAACCCTGAAACAGTCGAAAAATTACAAACTTGTAGTACCTGCAATATGGTGAGAAAACCTGAAAAAGTCGAAAAATGAGAAAATCATAATGTAGGACCTGCAATAGGGTGAGAAATTCTGAAAAAGTCAAAAAATGAGAAAATCACACTGTAGGACTTGGAATATGATGAGAAAACCTGAAAAAATCTAAAAATGAGAAAATCACACTGTAGGAGCTGGAATATGGTGAGAAACCCTGAAAAGTCAAAAAAAGAGAAAAATCACACTGTAGGACCTGGAATATGGTGAGAAAACATGAAAAAGTCAAAAAAGGAGAAAATCACACTCTAGGACTTGGAATAGGATGAGAAAACCTGAAAAAGTCCAAAAATGAGAAAATCACACTGTAGGACTTGGAATATGGTGAGAAACCCTGAAAAAGTCAAAAAATGAGAAAAATCACACTGTAGTACATGGAATATGGTGAGAAACTCTGAAAAAGTCGCAAATTAGAAAATGACAGTGTAGGACTGGAATATGTTGAGAAAACCTGAAATATTCAAAAAATGAGAAAATGACAATGTAGAACCTGGAATAAGGTAAGAAACCCCGAAAAATTTGAAAAAAGAGAAAATCACACTGTAGGACCTGGAATATTGTGAGAAACACTGAAAAAGTCAAAAAATGAGAATATCACATTCTAGGACTTGGAATATGGTGAGAAACCCTGAAAAAGTCAAAACATGAGAAAAACACACTGTAGGACCTGGAATATGGTGAGAAACACTGAAAAATTCAAAAAATGAGAAAATCACACAGTAGGACCTGAAATATGGTGAGAAACCGTGAAACAGTCGAAATATAAGAAAATCAAACTTGAAGTACCTGCAATATGGTGAGAAACCCTGAAAAAGTCGAAAAATGAAAAAATCACACTGTAGGATTTGGAATATGATGAGAAAACTTGAAAAAGTCAAAAATGAGAAAAATATACTGTAGGAGTTGGAATGTGGAGAGAAAACCTGAAAAAGTCGAAGAATAAGAAAATCACACAAGTAGGACGTCCAATATGGTGAGAAACACTGAAAAAGTCGAAAAATGAGAAAATTACAGAGTAGGACATGGAATATGGTAAGAAACCCTTTAAAAGTCAGAAAAAGAGAAAATCACACTGTAGGATTTGGAATATGATGAGAAAACCTGAAAAAGTCAAAAAATGAGAAAATCACACTGTAGTACCTGGAATATTGTGAGAAAACACTGAAAAAGTCTAAAAATGAGGAAATCACACAGTAGGACTTGGAATATGGTGAGAAACCCTGAAACAATCGAAAAATTACAAACTTGTAGTACCTGCAATATGGTGAGAAAACCTGAAAAAGTCGAAAAATGAGAAAATCATACTGTAGGACCTGCAATAGGGTGACAAATTCTGAAAAGTCAAAAAATGAGAAAATCACACTGTAGGACTTGGAATATGATGAGAAATCCTGAAAAAATCTAAAAATGAGAAAATCACACTGTAGGAGCTGGAATATGGTGAGAAACCCTGAAAAGTCAAAAAAAGAGAAAAATCACACTGTAGGACCTGGAATATGGTGAGAAAACATGAAAAAGTCAAAAAAGGAGAAAATCACACTCTAGGACTTGGAATATGATGAGAAAACCTGAAAAAGTCCAAAAATGAGAAAATCAAACTGTAGTACCTGGAATATTGTGAGAAAACACTGAAAAAGTCTAAAAATGAGAAAATCACACAGTAGGACTTGGAATATGGTGAGAAACCCAGAAACAGTCGAAAAATTACAAACTTGTAGTACCTGCAATATGGTGAGAAAACCTGAAAAAGTCGAAAAATGAGAAAATCATACTGTAGGACCTGCAATAGGGTGAGAAATTCTGAAAAAGTCAAAAAATGAGAAAATCACACTGTAGGACTTGGAATATGATGAGAAAACCTGAAAAAATCTAAAAATGAGAAAATCACACTGTAGGAGCTGGAATATGGTGAGAAACCCTGAAAAGTCAAAAAAAGAGAAAAATCACACTGTAGGACCTGTAATATGGTGAGAAAACATGAAAAAGTCAAAAAAAAAGAAAATCACACTCTAGGACTTGGAATAGGATGAGAAAACCTAAAAAAGTCCAAAAATGAGAAAATCACACTGTAGGACTTGGAATACGGTGAGAAACCCTGAAAAAGTCAAAAAATGAGAAAAATCACACTGTAGTACATGGAATATGGTGAGAAACTCTGAAAAAGTCACAAATTAGAAAATGACAGTGTAGGACCTGGAATATGTTGAGAAAACCTGAAATATTCAAAAAATGACAAAATGACAATGTAGAACCTGGAATAAGGTAAGAAACCCGGAAAAATTTAAAAAAAGAGAAAATCACACTGTAGGACCTGGAATATTGTGAGAAACACTGAAAAAGTAAAAAAATGAGAATATCACACTCTAGGACTTGGAATATGGTGAGAAACCCTGAAAAAGTCAAAACATGAGAAAAACACACTGTAGGACCTGGAATATGGTGAGAAACACTGAAAAATTCAAAAAATGAGAAAATCACACAGTAGGACCTGAAATATGGTGAGAAACCGTGAAACAGTCGAAATATAAGAAAATCAAACTTGAAGTACCTGCAATATGGTGAGAAACCCTGAAAAAGTCGAAAAATGAAAAAATCACACTGTAGGATTTGGAATATGATGAGAAACCATGAAAAAGTCAAAAATGAGAAAAATATACTGTAGGAGTTGGAATGTGGTGAGAAAACCTGAAAAAGTCGAAGAATAAGAAAATCACACAAGTAGGATCCCTAATACGGTGAGAAACCCTGAAAAAGTCAAAAATGAGAAAATTACAGAGTAGGACTTGGAATATGGTAAGAAACCCTTTAAAAGTCGGAAAAAGAGAAAATCACACTGTAGGATTTGGAATATGATGAGAAAACCTGAAAAAGTCAAAAAATGAGAAAATCACACTGTAGTACCTGGAATATTGTGAGAAAACACTGAAAAAGTCTAAAAATGAGGAAATCACACAGTAGGACTTGGAATATGGTGAGAAACCCTGAAACAGTCGAAAAATTACAAACTTGTAGTACCTGCAATATGGTGAGAAAACCTGAAAAAATCTAAAAATGAGAAAATCACACTGTAGGAGCTGGAATATGGTGAGAAACCCTGAAAAGTCAAAAAAAGAGAAAAATCACACTGTAGGACCTGGAATATGGTGAGAAAACACTGAAAAAGTCTAAAAATGAGAAAATCACACTCTAGGACTTGGAATATGGTGAGAAACCCTGAAACAGTCGAAAAATTACAAACTTGTAGTACCTGCAATATGGTGAGAAAACCTAAAAAAGTCGAAAATGAGAAAATCATACTGTAGGACCTGCAATAGGGTGAGAAATTCTGAAAAAGTCAAAAAATGAGAAAATCCCACTGTAGGACTTGGAATATGATGAGAAAACCTGAAAAAATCTAAAAATGAGAAAATCACACTGTAGGAGCTGGAATATGGTGAGAAACCCTGAAAAGTCAAAAAAAGAGAAAAATCACACTGTAGGACCTGGAATTATGGTGAGAAAACACTGAAAAAGTCTAAAAATGAGAAAATCACACTCTAGGACTTGGAATATGGTGAGAAACCCTGAAACAGTCGAAAAATTACAAACTTGTAGTACCTGCAATATGGTGAGAAAACCTAAAAAAGTCGAAAAATGAGAAAATCATACTGTAGGACCTGCAATAGGGTGACAAATTCTGAAAAGTCAAAAAATGAGAAAATCACACTGTAGGACTTGGAATATGATGAGAAAACCTGAAAAAATCTAAAAATGAGAAAATCACACTGTAGGAGCTGGAATATGGTGAGAAACCCTGAAAAGTCAAAAAAAGAGAAAAATCACACTGTAGGAACTGGAATATGGTGAGAAAACATGAAAAAGTCAAAAAAGGAGAAAATCACACTCTAGGACTTGGAATAGGATGAGAAAACCTGAAAAAGTCCAAAAATGAGAAAATCACACTGTAGGACTTGGAATATGGTGAGAAACCCTGAAAAAGTCAAAAAATGAGAAAAATCACACTGTAAGTACATGGAATATGGTGAGAAACTCTGAAAAAGTCGCAAATTAGAAAATGACAGTGTAGGACCTGGAATATGTTGAGAAAACCTGAAATATTCAAAAAATGAGAAAATG
>NW_028227314.1:45725-118524 GCF_978045245.1 Mus caroli | reverse complement strand
CACACTGTAGGATTTAGGAGAATATGATGAGAAACCGCGAAAAAGTCAAAAAATGAGAAAAATACACTGTAGAAGCTGGAATATGGTGAGTAAACCCTGAAAAAGTCGAAAAATAAGAAAATCACACTTGTAGAACCTCCAATATGGTGAGAAACCCTGAAAAGTCAAAAAAATGAGAAAATCACACTGTAGGACCTGGAATATGTTGAGAAACCCTGAAAAAGTCTTAAAATGAGAAATCACACTGTAGGACTTGGAACAAGATGAGAAACCCTAAAAAAGTCGAAAAATGAGAAAAATACACTGAAGGAGTTGGAATATGGTGAGAAACTCTGAAAAAGTCGAAAAAAGAGAAAATCACACTCTAGGACTTGGAATATGATGAGAAACCCTGAAAAACTCAAAAAATGAGAAAATCACACTGTAGTACCTGGAATATGGTGAGAAATCCTGAAAAAGTCTAAAAATGAGAAAATCACCCTCTAGGACTTGGAATATGGTGAGAAACCCTGAAAAAGTCAAAAAATGAGAAAAATCACACTGTAGTACATGGAATATGGTGAGAAACTCTGAAAAAGTCGCAAATTAGAAAATGACAGTGTAGGACCTGGAATATGTTGAGAAAACCTGAAAAATTCAAAAAATGAGAAAATGACAATGTAGAACCTGGAATATGGTAAGAAACCCCGAAAAATTTTAAAAAAGAGAAAATCACACTGTAGGACCTGGAATATGTTGAGAAACCCTGAAAAATTCGAAAAAAGCAAAAATCACACTCTAGGACTTGGAATGGGATGAGAAACCCTGAAAAAGTAAAAAAATGAGAAAATCACACGGTAGTACCTGGAATATGGTGAGAAACACTAAAAAAATATTAAAATGAGAAAATCACACAGTAGGACCTGGAATATGGTGAGAAACTCTGAAAAAGTCGAAAACATGAGAAAATCACGCAGTAGTACCTGGAATATGGTGAGAAACACTGAAAAAGTCTTAAAATGAGAAAATCACGACTGTAGGACCTGGAATATGGTGAGAAACTCTGAAAATGTCATAAAATAAGAAATTTACACTTGTAGGACCTGCAATATGGTGAGAAACCCTGAAAAAGTCAAAAAATGAGGAAAATCACACTGTAGGACTTGGAATAAAATGAGAAACCATGAAAAAGACAAAAAATGACAAAAGTACACGGTAGGAGATGGAATATGGAGAGAAAACGTTAAAAAGTAGAAAAATAAGATATACACACTTTTAGGACATGCAATATGGTGAGAGACCCTGAAAAAGTCTTAAAATGAGAAAATCACACTGTAGTACCTGGAATATGGTGAGAAACCCTGAAAAAGTCCAAAAATAAGAAATTCACACGTGTAGGACCTGCAATATGGTGAGAAACCCTGAAAAAGTCGAAAAATGAGAAAATCACACTGTAGGACTTGGAATAAGATGAGACACCCTGAAAAAGTCAAAAAATGAGAAAATTTCACTGTAGGACTTGGAATAAGATGAGAAACCCTGAAAAAGTTGAAAAATGAAAAAATCACAATGTAGAAGATGGAATATGGTGAGCAATCCTGAAAAAGTCAAAAAATGAGAAAATCACACTGTGGAACCTGGAATATGGTGAGAAACTCTGAAAAAGGCGAAAAATTGGAAAAATCACACTCTAGGACTTGGAATATGATGAGAAACCCTGAAAAATTCAAAAATGAGAAAATCAGACTGTAGTAGCTGGAATATGGTGAGAAACATTGAAAAAGTCTCAAAATGAGAAAATCACACAGTTGGACCTGCAAATATGGTGGGAAACACTGAAACAGTCGAAAAATAGAAAATCAAACTTGTAGTACCTGCAATATGGTGAGAAACCCTGAAAAATTCCAAAAATGAGAAAATCACACTGTAGGATTTAGAATATGATGAGAAACCGTGAAAAAGTCAAAAAATGAGAAAAATACACTGTAGAAGCTGGAATATGGTGAGTAAACCCTGAAAAAGTCGAAAAATAAGAAAATCACACTTGTAGAACCTCCAATATGGTGAGAAACCGTGAAAAAGTCAAAAAATGAGAAAATCACACTGTAGGAGCTGGAATATGGTGAGAAACCCTGAAAAGTCAAAAAAAGAGAAAAATCACACTGTAGGACCTGGAATATGGTGAGAAAACATGAAAAAGTCAAAAAAATTAGAAAATCACACTCTAGGACTTGGAATAGGATGAGAAAACCTGAAAAAGTCCAAAAATGAGAAAATCACACTGTAGGACTTGGAATATGGTGAGAAACTCTGAAAAAGTCAAAAAATGAGAAAATCACCCTGTAGGACTTGGAATATGTTGAGAAACCCTGAAAAAGTCAAAAAATGAGAAAAATCACACTGTAGTACATGGAATATAGTGAGAAACTCTGAAAAAGTCGCAAATTAGAAAATGACAGTGTAGGACCTGGAATATGTTGAGAAAACATGAAATATTCAAAAAATGAGAAAATGACAATGTAGAACCTGGAATAAGGTAAGAAACCCCGAAAAATTTAAAAAAAGAGAAAATCACACTGTAGGACCTGGAATATGGTGAGAAACACTGAAAAAGTCAAAAAATGAGAATATCACACTCTAGGACTTGGAATATGGTGAGAAACCCTGAAAAAGTCAAAACATGAGAAATTCATGCAGTAGGACCCAGAATATGGTGAGAAACCCTGAAAGAAGTCGGAAAATGAGAAAATCACGCAGTAGGACCTGGAAGCTAGTGAGAAACTCTGAAAAAGACGAAAAATGAGAATAACAAACTGTAGGACCTGGAATATGTTGAGAAACCCTGAAAAATTCGAAAAAAGCAAAAATCACACTCTAGGACTTGGAATGGGATGAGAAACCCTGAAAAAGTAAAAAAATGAGAAAATCACACTGTAGTACCTGGAATATGGTGAGAAACACTAAAAAAATATTAAAATGAGAAAATCACACAGTAGTACCTGGAATATGGTGAGAAACCCTGAAAAAGTCGAAAAATGAGAAAATCACGCAGTAGTACCTGGAATATGGTGAGAAACACTGAAAAAGTCTTAAAATGAAAAAATCACACTGTAGGACCTGGAATATGGTGAGAAACTCTGAAAATGTCATAAAATAAGAAATTTACACTTGTAGGACCTGCAATATGGTGAGAAACCCTGAAAAAGTCAAAAAATGAGAAAATCACACTGTAGGACTTGGAATAAAATGAGAAACCGTGAAAAAGACAAAAAATGACAAAAGTACACGGTAGGAGATGGAATATGGAGAGAAAACGTTAAAAAGTAGAAAAATAAGATATACACACTTTTAGGACATGCAATATGGTGAGAGACACTGGAAAAGTCTTAAAATGAGAAAATCACACTGTAGTACCTGGAATATGGTGAGAAACCCTGAAAAAGTCCAAAAATAAGAAATTCACACGTGTAGGACCTGCAATATGGTGAGAAACCCTGAAAAAGTCGAAAAATGAGAAAAACACACTGTAGGACTTGGAATAAGATGAGACACCCTGAAAAAGTCAAAAAATGAGAAAATTTCACTGTAGGACTTGGAATAAGATGAGAAACCCTGAAAAAGTTGAAAAATGAAAAAATCACAATGTAGAAGATGGAATATGGTGAGCAATCCTGAAAAAGTCAAAAAATGAGAAAATCAGACTGTAGTAGCTGGAATATGGTGAGAAACATTGAAAAAGTCTCAAAATGAGAAAATCACACAGTTGGACCTGCAATATGGTGAGAAACACTGAAACAGTCGAAAAATAAGAAAATCAAACTTGTAGTACCTGCAATATGGTGAGAAACCCTGAAAAATTCCAAAAATGAGAAAATCACACTGTAGGATTTAGAATATGATGAGAAACCGTGAAAAAGTCAAAAAATGAGAAAAATACACTGTAGAAGCTGGAATATGGTGAGTAAACCCTGAAAAAGTCGAAAAATAAGAAAATCACACTTGTAGAACCTCCAATATGGTGAGAAACCCTGAAAAAGTCAAAAAATGAGAAAATCACACTGTAGGACCTGAAATATGTTGAGAAACCCTGAAAAAGTCTTAAAATGAGAAAATCACACTGTAGGACTAGGAATAAGATGAGAAATCCTATATAAGTCGAAAAATGAGAAAAATACACTGAAGGAGTTGGAATATGTTGAGAAACCCTGAAAAAGTCTTAAAATGAGAAAATCACACTGTAGGACCTGGAATGTGGTGAGAAACTCTGAAAAAGTCGAAAAAAGAGAAAATCACACTCTAGGACTTGGAATATGATGAGAAACCCTGAAAAAGTCAAAAAATGAGAAAATCACACTGTAGTACCTGGAATATGGTGAGAAACCCTGAAAAAGTCTCAAAATGAGAAAATCAAACAGTAAGACCTGGAATATGGGGAGAAACCCTGAAAGATCAAAAATAAGAAAATCAAACTTGTAGTACCTGCAATATGGTGAGAAACACTGCAAAAGGCAAAAAATGAGAAAATCACAATATAGGACTTGGAATAAGATGAGAAACCGTGAAAAAGACAAAAAAAAACAAAAACACACTGTAGGAGCTGGAATATGGTGAGAAACCCTAAAAAAGTCCAAAAATAAGAAATTCACACTTGTAGGACCTGCAATATGGTGAGAAACCCTGAAAAAGTCGAAAAATGGGAAAATCACACTGTAGGACTTGGAAGAAGATGAGACACCCTGAAAAACTCAAAAAATGAGAAAATTTCACTGTAGGACTTGGAATAAGATGAGAAACCCTGAAAAAGTTGAAAAATGAGAAAATCACAAGGTAGAAGATGGAATATGGTGAGCAATCCTGAAAAAGTCAAAAAATGAGAAAATCACACTGTAGGACCTGGAAAATGGTGAGAAACTCTGAAAAAGTCAAAAAAAGAGAAAATCACACTCTAGAACTTGGAATATGATGTGAAACCCTGAAAAAGTCTAAAAATGAGAAAATCAAACAGTAGGACCTGGAATATGGTGAGAAACCCTGAAAGATAGAAAAATAAGAAAATCAAACTTGTAGTACATGCAATATGGTGAGAAATCCTGCAAAAGTCTAAAAATGAGAAAATCACACTGTAGGACTTGGAATAAGATGAGAAACCCTGAAAAAGTTGAAAAATGAGAAAATCACAATGTAGAAGATGGAATATGTTGAGCAATCCTGAAAAAGTCTTAAAATGAGAAAATCACACTGTAAGACCTGGAATATGGTGAGAAACTGAAAATGTCAAAAAATAAGAAATTCACACTTCTAGGACCTGCAATATGGTGAGAAACCCTGAAAAAGTCAAAAAATGAGAAAATCACACTGTAGGACTTGGAATAAAATGAGAAACCGTGAAAAAGACAAAAAATGACAAAAGTACACGGTAGGAGATGGAATATGGAGAGAAACCGTTAAAAAGTAGAAAAATAAGATATACACACTTGTAGGACAGGCAATATGGTGAGAGACCCTGAAATAGTCTTAAAATGAGAAAATCACACTGTAGTACCTGGAATATGGTGAGAAACCCTGAAAAAGTCCAAAAATAAGAAATTCACACGTGTAGGACCTGCAATATGGTGAGAAACCCTGAAAAAGTCGAAAAATGAGAAAATCACACTGTAGGACTTGGTATAAGATGAGACACCCTGAAAAAGTAAAAAAATGAGAAAATTTCACTGTAGGACTTGGAATACGATGAGAAAACCTGAAAAAGTTGAAAAATGAGAAAATCACAATGTAGAAGATGGAATATGGTGAGCAATCCTGAAAAAGTCAAAAAATGAGAAAATCACACTGTGGAACCTGGAATATGGTGAGAAACTCTGAAAAAGGCGAAAAATTGGAAAAATCACACTCTAGGACTTGGAATATGATGAGAAACCCTGAAAAAGTCAAAAATGAGAAAATCAGACTGTAGTAGCTGGAATATGGTGAGAAACATTGAAAAAGTCTCAAAATGAGAAAATCACACAGTTGGACCTGCAATATGGTGAGAAACACTGAAACAGTCGAAAAATAAGAAAATCAAACTTGTAGTACCTGCAATATGGTGAGAAACCCTGAAAAATTCCAAAAATGAGAAAATCACACTGTAGGATTTAGAATATGATGAGAAACCGTGAAAAAGTCAAAAAATGAGAAAAATACACTGTAGAAGCTGGAATATGGTGAGTAAACCCTGAAAAAGTCGAAAAATAAGAAAATCACACTTGTAGAACCTCCAATATGGTGAGAAACCCTGAAAAAGTCAAAAAATGAGAAAATCACACTGTAGGACCTGGAATATGTTGAGAAACCCTGAAAAAGTCTTAAAATGAGAAAATCACACTGTAGGACTTGGAATAAGATGAGAAACCCTAAAAAAGTTGAAAAATGAGAAAAATACACTGAAGGAGTTGGAATATGGTGAGAAACTCTGAAAAAGTCGATAAAAGAGAAAATCACACTCTAGGACTTGGAATATGATGAGAAACCCTGAAAAAGTCAAAAAATGAGAAAATCACACTGTAGTACCTGGAATATGGTGAGAAACCCTGAAAAAGTCTAAAAATGAGAAAATCAAACAGTAAGACCTGGAATATGGGGAGAAACCCTGAAAGATCAAAAATAAGAAAATCAAACTTGTAGTACCTGCAATATGGTGAGAAACCCTGCAAAAGGCAAAAAATGAGAAAATCACAATATAGGACTTGGAATAAGATGAGAAACCGTGAAAAAGACAAAAAATAACAAAAACACACTGTAGGAGCTGGAATATGGTGAGAAACCCTAAAAAAGTCCAAAAATAAGAAATTCACACTTGTAGGACCTGCAATATGGTGAGAAACCCTGAAAAAGTCGAAAAATGGGAAAATCACACTGTAGGACTTGGAAGAAGATGAGACACCCTGAAAAACTCAAAAAATGAGAAAATTTCACTGTAGGACTTGGAATAAGATGAGAAACCCTGAAAAAGTTGAAAAATGAGAAAATCACAATGTAGAAGATGGAATATGGTGAGCAATCCTGAAAAAGTCAAAAAATGAGAAAATCACACTGTAAGACCTGGAATATGGTGAGAAACTCTGAAAAAGTCGATAAAAGAGAAAATCACACTCTAGAACTTGGAATATGATGAGAAACCCTGAAAAAGTCAAAAAATGAGAAAATCACACTGTAGTACCTGGAATATGGTGAGAAACCCTGAAAAAGTCTAAAAATGAGAAAATCAAACAGTAGGACCTGGAATATGGTGAGAAACCCTGAAAGATCGAAAAATAAGAAAATCAAACTGGTAGTACCTGCAATATGGTGAGAAACCCTGCAAAAGGCAAAAAATGAGAAAATCACAATATAGGACTTGGAATAAGATGAGAAACCGTGAAAAAGACAAAAAATAACAAAAACACACTGTAGGACCTGGAATATGGTGAGAAACCCTAAAAAAGTCCAAAAATAAGAAATTCACACTTGTAGGATCTGCAATATGGTGAGAAACCCTGAAAAAGTCGAAAAATGAGAAAATCACACTGTAGGACTTGGAATAAGTTGAGACACACTGAAAAAGTCAAAAAATGAGAAAATTTCACTGTAGGACTTGGAATAAGATGAGAAACCCTGAAAAAGTTGAAAAATGAGAAAATCACAATGTAGAAGATGGAATATGGTGAGCAATCCTGAAAAAGTCTTAAAATGAGAAAATCACACTGTAGGACCTGGAATATGGTGAGAAACTGAAAATGTCGAAAAATAAGAAATTCACACTTCTAGGACCTGCAATATGGTGAGAAACCCTGAAAAAGTCAAAAAATGAGAAAATCACACTGTAGGACTTGGAATAAAATGAGAAACCGTGAAAAAGACAAAAAATGACAAAAGTACACGGTAGGAGATGGAATATGGAGAGAAAACGTTAAAAAGTAGAAAAATAAGATATACACACTTGTAGGACAGGCAATATGGTGAGAGACCCTGAAATAGTCTTAAAATGAGAAAATCACACTGTAGTACCTGGAATATGGTGAGAAACCCTGAAAAAGTCCAAAAATAAGAAATTCACACGTGTAGGACCTGCAATATGGTGAGAAACCCTGAAAAAGTCGAAAAATGAGAAAATCACACTGTAGGACTTGGAATAAGATGAGACACCCTGAAAAAGTCAAAAAATGAGAAAATTTCACTGTAGGACTTGGAATAAGATGAGAAAACCTGAAAAAGTTGAAAAATGAGAAAATCACAATGTAGAAGATGGAATATGGTGAGCAATCCTGAAAAAGTCAAAAAATGAGAAAATCACACTGTGGAACCTGGAATATGGTGAGAAACTCTGAAAAAGGCGAAAAATTGTAAAAATCACACTCTAGGACTTGGAATATGATGAGAAACCCTGAAAAAGTCAACAATGAGAAAATCAGACTGTAGTAGCTGGAATATGGTGAGAAACATTGAAAAAGTCTCAAAATGAGAAAATCACACAGTTGGACCTGCAATATGGTGAGAAACACTGAAACAGTCGAAAAATAAGAAAATCAAACTTGTAGTACCTGCAATATGGTGAGAAACCCTGAAAAATTCCAAAAATGAGAAAATCACACTGTAGGATTTAGAATATGATGAGAAACCGTGAAAAAGTCAAAAAATGAGAAAAATACACTGTAGAAGCTGGAATATGGTGAGTAAACCCTGAAAAAGTCGAAAAATAAGAAAATCACACTTGTAGAACCTCCAATATGGTGAGAAACTTTGAAAAAGTCAAAAAATGAGAAAATCACACTGTAGGATCAACTACAAGCAACTATATGGTGACCCATCTCCAGTTCCAGGGAATCAGATAGACAGACAGACAGACATACAGACAGACAGAGATAAGGATGGCAGGCCTGCCTGGTCTTTCTTTCTTTCTTTCTTTCTTATCCTTTTTAAAAAATGTTTATTAATTTAAGTATGTATTTATTAGATATAAGTACACTGTAGCTGTCTTCAAACACTCCCGAAGAGGGTGTCAGATTCTGGAGAATCTATATCCCTCTTATGGTCTGCATATGATGTACATAAACACAGCCTCACATATACTTCTAAAAATTTAAAGATGGGTGGGGCCACTGAAAGGTCTCAACAATTAACAGCACTGACTCCTCTTCCAGAGAACCTGGGATCAACTACCAGCAATTATATGGTGGCCCATCTCCATTTCCGGGGATCAGACAAACAGACAGACAGACAGACAAGGATGTCAGGACTGCCTGGTCTCTCTTTCTTTATTATCCTTTTTTAAAAATGTTTATTTGTTTATTTATGAATTTATTAGATATAAGTATACTGTAGCTGTCTTCAGACACTCCAGAAGAGGGTGTCAGATTCTGAAGAATCTAAATCCCTCTTATGGTCTGCATATTCGGAACATAAACACAGCCTCACATATACTTCTAAAACTTTAAAGATGTGTGGGGCCACTGAAAGGGCTCAACAATTAACAGCATTGTCTCCTCTTCCAGAGAACCTGGGATAAACTACAAGAAACTCTATGGTGGCCCATCTCCAGTTCCAGGGGATCAGACAGACAGACAGACAGACAGAGATAAGGATGGCAGGCCTGCCTGGTCTTTCTTTCTTTCTTATTGTTTTTAAAAAATGTTTATTTATTTATTTATGTATTTATTAGATATAAGTACACTGTATCCGTCATAGACACTCCAAAAGACGGTGTCAGATTCTGGAGAATCTAAATCCCTCTTATGGTCTGAATATGATGTACTTAAACACAGCATCACATTTACTTCTAGAAATTTAAAGATGGGTGGGGCCACTGAAAGGGCTGAACAATTAACAGAATTGTCTCCTCTTCAGAGGACCTGGGATCAACTACCAGCAACTATATGGTGGCCCATCTCCAGTTCCAGGAGATCAGACAGACAGACAGACAGAGAGACAGACAGACAGACAGAGATAAGGATGACAGTCCAGCCTGGTCTTTCTTTCTTTCTTATCCTTTTTAAAAAATGTTTGTTTATTTATTTATTTATTTATTTATTTATTTATTTATTAGATATAAGTACACTTTAGCTATCTTCAGACACTCCAGAAGAGGGTGTCTGATTATGGAGAATCTATATCCCTCTTATGGTCTGCATATGATGTACATAAACACAGCCTCAAATATACTTCTAAAAATTTAAAGATGTGTGGGGCCACTGAAAGGTCTCAACAATTAACAGCATTGTCTACTCTACCAGAGATCCTGGGATCAACTACCAGAAACTCTATGGTGGCCCATCTCCAAGTCCAGGGGATCAGACAGACAGACATACAGACAGAGATAAGGGTGGCAGGACTGCCTGGTCTTTCTTACTTTCTTATCCTTTTTAAAAAATGTTTATTTATTTATTTATTTATTTATTTATTTATTCATTTATTTATTTATTTATGTATTTATTAGATATAAGTAAACTGTAGTTGTCTTCAGACACTCCAGAAGAGGGTGTCAGATTCTGGAGAATCTAAATCCCTCTTATGGTCTGCATAGGATGTACATAAACACAGCCTCACATATACTTGTAAAACTTTAAAGATGGGTGGGGCCACAGAAAGTGCTCAACAATTAACAGCTTGTCTCCTCTTCCAGAGAACATTGGATAAACTACCAGCAACTATATGGTGGCCCATCTCCAGTTCCAGGGTATCAGACAGACAGACAGAGAGACAGAGATAAGTATGGAGGCCTGCCTGGTCTTTCTTTCTTTCTTATACTTTTAAAAAAATGTTTGTTTATTTATTTATTTATTTATTTATTTATTTATTTATTTATTTATTTTTGTATTTATTAGATATAAGTACACTGTAGCTGTCTTCAGACACTCTAGAAGAGGGTTTCATCTTCTGGAGAATCTAAATCTCTCTTATGGACTTCATATGATGTACATAAACACAGCCTCACATATACTTCTAAAAATTTAAAGATGGGTGGGCCCACTGAAAGGGCTCAACAATTAACAGCATTGTCTCTTCTTCCAGAGAAAGTGGGATCAACTACCAGCAACTATATGGTGGCCCATCTCAAGTTCCAGGGGATAAGACAGACAGACAGACAGACAGACAGACAGACAGACAGACAGACAGACAGAGATAAGGATGGCAGGCCTGCCTGATATTTCTATCTTTCTTATCCTTTTTAAAAAATGTTTATTTATTTGTTTATTTATTTATTTATTTATTTATTTATTTATTTATTTATTTATGTATTTATTAGATATAAGTACACTGTAGCTGTCTTCAGACTCTCCAGAAGAGGGTGTCCGATTCTGGAGAATCTATATCCCTCATATGGTCTGCATATGATGTACATGAACACAGCCTCACATATACTTCTAAAAATTTTAAAGATGTGTGGGGCCACTGAAAGGGCTCAACAATTAACAGCATTGTCTCCTCTTCCAGAGAACCTGGGATCAAATACCAGCAACTATATGGTGGCCCATCTCCAGTTCCAGGGGATCAGACAGACAGACAGACAGAGATAAGGATGGCAGGCCTGCCTGGTCTTTCTTTTTTTTATCGTTTTAAAAAATGTTTATTTAATTATTTATGTATTGATTAGATATAAGTACACTGTAGCTGTCTTCAGACACTCCAGAAGAGGGTGTCAGATTCTGGAGTATCTAAATCCCTCTTATGGTATGTATATGATGTACATAAACACAGCCTCACATATACTTCTAAAAATTTAAAAATGGGTGGGTCCATGAAAGGGCTCAACAATTAACAGCACTGACTCCTCTTCCAGAGAACCTGGGATCAACTAAGCAATTATATGGTGGCCCAACTCCAGTTCCAGGGGATCAGACAGAAAGACAGACAGACAGACAAGGATGGCAGGCCTTCCTGGTCTCTCTTTCGTTATTATCCTTTTTAAAAAAATGTTTATTTGTTTATTTATGAATTTATTAGATATAAGTACACTGTAGCTGTCTTCACACACTCCAGAAGAGGGTGTCAGATTCTGGAGTATCTAAATCCCTCTTATGGTATGCATATGATTACATAAACAAAGCCTCACATATACTTCTAAATATTTAAAGATGGTTGGGGCCACTGAAAGGGCTCAACAATTAAAAGCATTGTCTCCTCTTCCAGAGAACCTGGGATCAACTACCAGCAACTATATGGTGGCCCATCTCGAGTCCAAGGGGATCAGACAGACTGTAGACAGACAGACAGACAGACAGAGATAAGGATGGCAGGCTTGCCTGGTCTTTCTTTCTTTTTTATCCTGTTTAAAAAATGATTATTTATTTATTTATTCATTTATTTATTTATTTATTTATTTATTTATTTATTTATTTATTTATTTGATATAAGTACACTGTAGCTGTCTTCAGACACTCCAGAAGAGGGTGTCAGATTCTGGAGAATCTAAATCACATTTATGGTCTGCATAAGATGTACATAAACACAGCGTCACATATACTTCTAAATATTTAAAGATGGGTGGCGCCACTGAAAGGGCTCAACAATTAACAGCATTGTCTCCTCTTCCAGAGAACCTGGGATCAACTACCAGCAACACTATGGTGGCCCATCTACAGTTCCAGGGTATCAGATAGACAGACAGACAGACAGACAGAGATAAGGGTGGCAGGCCTGCCTGGTCTTTCTTACTTTCTTATCCTTTTTAAAAAATGTTTATTTATTTATTTATTTATTTATTTATTTATTTATTTATTTATGTATTTATTAGATATAAGTAAACTGTAGCTGTCTTCAGACACTCCAGTAGAGGGTGTCAGATTCTGGAGATCTAAATCCCTCTTATGGTCTGCATATGATGTACATAAACACAGCCTCACATATACTTGTAAAAATTTAAAGATGGGTGGGGCCACAGAAAGGGCTCAACAATTAACAGCATTGTCTCCTCTTCCAGAGAACCTTGGATAAACTACCAGCAACTATATGGTGGCCCATCTCCAGTTCCAGGGTATCACACAGACAGACAACAGACAGAGATAAGGGTGGCAGGCCGGCCTGGTCTTTCTTTCTGTCTTATCCTTTTAAAAAATGTTTATTTATTTATTCATTTATTTATTTATTTATTTATTTATTTATGTATTTATTAGATATAAGTACACTGTAGCTGTCTTCGGACACTACAGAATAGGGTGTCAGATTCTGGAGAATCTAAATCCCTCTTATGGTCTGCATATGATGTACATAAACACAGCCTCACATACACTTCTAAAAATTTAAAGATGGGTGGGGCCACTGAAAGGGCTCAACAATTAACATCATTGTCTCCTCTTCCAGAGAACCTGGGATCAACTACCAGCAACTATATGGTGGCCTATCTCCAGTTCCAAAGGATCATATAGATAGACAGACAGACAGAAAGAGATAAGGATGGCAGGACTTTCTGGTCTTTCTTTCTTATCCTTTTTAAAAAATGTTTATTTATTTATTTATGTATTTATTAGATATAAGTACACTGTAGCTGTCTTCAGACACTCCAGAAGAGGGTGTCATTCTGGAGATTCTAAATCCCTCTTATGGTCTGCATATGATGTACATAAACACAGCCTCACATATGCTTCAAAAGTTTAAAGAAGGATGGAGCCACTGAAAAAGCTCAACAATTAACAGCATTGTCTCCTCTTCCAGAGAACCTGGGATCAACTACCAGCAACTATATGGTGGCCCATCTGCAGTTCCAGGGGATCAGACAGACAGACAGACAGACAGAGATAAGGATGGAAGGCCTGCCTGGTCTTTCTTTCTTACTTATTTTGTTTCAAAAATGTTTATTTATTTATTTATTTATATATTTATGTATTTATTAGATATAAGTATACAATAGCTGTCTTCAGACACTCCAGAAGAGGGTGTCAAATTCAGGAAAATCTAAATCCCTGTTATGGTCTGCATATGATGTACAAAAACACAGACTCACATATAATTCTAAAAATTTAAAGATGGGTGCGGCCACTGAAAGGGCTCAACAATTAACAGCATTGTCTCCTCTTCCAGAGAACCTGTGATCAACTACCAGCACCTTTATGGTGGCCCATCTCCAGTTCCAGGGGTTCAGACAGACAGACAGACAGTCAGACAGAGATAAGGATGGCAGGCCTGCCTGGTCTTTCTTTCTTTCTTATCCTTTAAAAAAATGTTTATTTTTTTATTTGTTTATTTATTTATTTATTTATTTTTGTATTTATAGATATAAGTACACTATAGCTGTCTTCAGACACTCCAGAAGAGGGTGTCAGATTCTGGAGAATTTAAATCACTCTTATGGTCTGCATATGATGTACATAAATTCAGCCTCACATTTACTTCTAAAAATTTAAAGATGGGTGTGGCCACTGAAAGGGCTGAACAATTAACATCATTGTCTCCTCTTCCAGAGAACCTGGGAAAAACTACCAGCAAATATATGGTGGCCCATATCCAGTTCCAGAGGATCAGACAGACAGACAGACAGACAGACAGACAGAGATAATAATGGCAGGCCTGCCTGATTTTACTTTCTTTCTTATCCTTTTTAAAAAATGTTTATTTATTTATTAATTTATTTATTTATTTATGTATTTATTAGATATAAGTACACTGTAGCTGTCTTAAGACACTCCAGTAGAGGGTGTCAGATTCTGAAGAATCTAAAACCATCTTATGGTCTGCATATGATGTACATAAACACAGCCTCAGATATACTTCTAAAAATTTAATGAAGGGTGGGGCCACTGAAAGGGCTCAACAATTAACAGCATTGTCTCCTCTTCCAGAGAACCTGGGATCAACTACCAGCAACTATATGGTGGCTCAACTCCAGTTCCCAGGGATCAGACCGACAGACAGACAGACAAACAGAGATATGGATGGCAGGCCTGCCTGGTCTTTCTTTTTTTCGTATCATTTAATAAAAAAAAATGTTTATTTATTTATTTATTTATTTATTTATTTATTTATTTATTTATGTATTTATTAGATATAAGTACACTGTAGCTGTCTTCAGACACTCCAGAAGAGGGTGTCAGATTCTGGAGAATCTAAATCCCTCTTATGGCCTGCATATGATGTACATAAACAGAGCCTCACATACATTTCTAAACATTTAAAGATGGGTGGGGCAATTGAAAGGGCTCAACAATGAACAGCATTGTCTCCTCTTCCAGAGAACCTCGGATCAACTACCAGCAACTATATGGTGGCCCATCTCCAGTTCCAGGGGATCAGACAGTCAGACAGACAGACAGTCAGAGATAAGGATGGCAGGCCTGCCTGGTCTTTCTTTCTTTCTTATCCTTTTGAAAAAATGTTTACTTATTTATTTATTTATTTATTTATTTATTTATTTATTTATTAGATATAAGTACACTGTAGCTGTCTTCAGACACTGCAGAAAAGTTGTCAGATTCTGGAGAATCTAAATCCCTCTTATGGTCTGCATATGATGTACATAAACACAGACTCATGTATACTTCTAAAAATTTAAAGATGGGTGGGGCCACTGAAAGGGCTCAACAATTAACCGCATTGTCTTCTCTTCCAGAGAACCTGGGATCAACTACCAGCAACTATATGGTGGCCCATCCCCAGTCCATGGGATCAGACCTACAGACAGACAGACAGACAGACAGAGATAAGGATGGCAGGCCTGCCTAGTTTTCCTTTCTTTCTTATTCTTTTTAAAAAATGTTTATTTATTTATTTATTTATTTATTTATTTATATATTTATTTATTTATTTATTAGATATAGGTACACTGTAGCTGTCTTCAGACACTCCAGTAGAGGGTGTTAGAATCTGGAGAATCTGAATCCCTCTTATGGTCTGCATATGATGTACATAAACACAGCCTCACATATATTTCTAAAAATTTAAAGAAGGGTGGGGCCACTCTAAAAGCTCAACAATTAACAGCATTGTCTCCTCTTACAGAGTACCTGGGATCAACTACCAGCAACTATATGGTGGCCCATCTCCAGTTCCCAGGGATCAGACAGACAGACAGACAGACAGACAGAGATAAGGATGGCAGGCCTGCCTGGTCTTTCTTTCTTTCTTATCCTTTTTAAAAAATGTTTATTTTATTATTTATTTATGTATTTATTAGATATAAGTACACTGTAGCTGTCTTCAGACACTCCAGAAGAGGGTGTCAGATTCTGGAGAATCTAAATCCCTCTTATGATCTGCATATGATGTACATAAACACAGACTCACATATACTTCTAAAAATTTAAAGATGTGTGGGGCCACTGAGAGGGCTCAACAATTAACAGCATTGTCTCCTCTTCCAGAGAACCAGGGATAAACTACCAGCACCTATATGGTGGCCCATCTCCAGTTCCTGTGGATCAGACAGACAGAGAGACAGAGAGACAGAGATAAGGATGGCAGGCCTGCTTTGTCTTTCTTTATTTCTTATCCTTTTTAAAAAATGTTTGTTTGTTTATTTATTTATTTATTTATTAGATATATGTACACTGTAGCCGTCTTCAGACACTCCAGAAGAGGGTGTCAGATTCTGGTGAATCTAAATCCCTCTTATGGTCTGCATATGATGTACATAAACACAGCCTCACATATACTTCAAAAAATTTAAAGATGGGTGGGACCACTGAAAGGGCTCAACAATTACCATCACTGTCTCCACTTCCAGAGAACCTGGGATCAACTATCAGCAACTATATAGTGGCCCACCGCCAGTTCCAGGGGATCAGACAGACTGTCAGACAGACAGACAGACAGACAGACAGAGATAAGGATGGCAGGCCTGCCTGGTCTTACTTTCATTCTTATCCTGTTTAAAAAATGTTTATATATTTATTTATTTATTTATTTATGTATTTATTTATGTATTTATTAGATATAAGTACAATGTAGCTGTCTTCACACACTGCAGAAGAGGGTGTCAGATTCTGGAGTATCTAAATCCCTCTTATGGTCTGCATATGATGTACATAAACACAGCCTCACATATACTTCTAAAAATTTAAAGATGTGTGGGGCCACTGAAAGGTCTCAACAATTAACAGCATTGTCTACTCTACCAGAGATCCTGGGATCAACTACCAGAAACTCTATTGTGGCCCATCTCCAAGTCCAGGGGATCAGACAGACAGACATACAGACAGAGATAAGGGTGGCAGGACTGCCTGGTCTTTCTTACTTTCTTATCCTTTTTAAAAAATGTTTATTTATTTATTTATTTATTTATTTATTTATTTATTTATTCATTTATTTATTTATGTATTTATTAGATATAAGTAAACTGTAGTTGTCTTCAGACACTCCAGAAGAGGGTGTCAGATTCTGGAGAATCTAAATCCCTCTTATGGTCTGCATAGGATGTACATAAACACAGCCTCACATATACTTGTAAAACTTTAAAGATGGGTGGGGCCACAGAAAGTGCTCAACAATTAACAGCTTGTCTCCTCTTCCAGAGAACATTGGATAAACTACCAGCAACTATATGGTGGCCCATCTCCAGTTCCAGGGTATCAGACAGACAGACAGAGAGACAGAGATAAGTATGGAGGCCTGCCTGGTCTTTCTTTCTTTCTTATACTTTTAAAAAAATGTTTGTTTATTTATTTATTTATTTATTTATTTATTTATTTATTTATTTATTTTTGTATTTATTAGATATAAGTACACTGTAGCTGTCTTCAGACACTCTAGAAGAGGGTTTCATCTTCTGGAGAATCTAAATCTCTCTTATGGACTTCATATGATGTACATAAACACAGCCTCACATATACTTCTAAAAATTTAAAGATGGGTGGGACCACTGAAAGGGCTCAACAATTAACAGCATTGTCTCTTCTTCCAGAGAAAGTGGGATCAACTACCAGCAACTATATGGTGGCCCATCTCAAGTTCCAGGGGATAAGACAGACAGACAGACAGACAGACAGACAGACAGACAGAGATAAGGATGGCAGGCCTGCCTGATATTTCTATCTTTCTTATCCTTTTTAAAAAATGTTTATTTATTTGTTTATTCATTTATTTATTTATTTATTTATTTATTTATTTATTTATTTATGTATTTATTAGATATAAGTACACTGTAGCTGTCTTCAGACTCTCCAGAAGAGGGTGTCCGATTCTGGAGAATCTATATCCCTCATATGGTCTGCATATGATGTACATGAACACAGCCTCACATATACTTCTAAAAATTTTAAAGATGTGTGGGGCCACTGAAAGGGCTCAACAATTAACAGCATTGTCTCCTCTTCCAGAGAACCTGGGATCAAATACCAGCAACTATATGGTGGCCCATCTCCAGTTCCAGGGGATCAGACAGACAGACAGACAGAGATAAGGATGGCAGGCCTGCCTGGTCTTTCTTTTTTTTTATCGTTTTAAAAAATGTTTATTTAATTATTTATGTATTGATTAGATATAAGTACACTGTAGCTGTCTTCAGACACTCCAGAAGAGGGTGTCAGATTCTGGAGTATCTAAATCCCTCTTATGGTATGTATATGATGTACATAAACACAGCCTCACATATACTTCTAAAAATTTAAAAATGGGTGGGTCCATGAAAGGGCTCAACAATTAACAGCACTGACTCCTCTTCCAGAGAACCTGGGATCAACTAAGCAATTATATGGTGGCCCAACTCCAGTTCCAGGGGATCAGACAGAAAGACAGACAGACAGACAAGGATGGCAGGCCTTCCTGGTCTCTCTTTCGTTATTATCCTTTTTAAAAAAATGTTTATTTGTTTATTTATGAATTTATTAGATATAAGTACACTGTAGCTGTCTTCACACACTCCAGAAGAGGGTGTCAGATTCTGGAGTATCTAAATCCCTCTTATGGTATGCATATGATTACATAAACACAGCCTCACATATACTTCTAAATATTTAAAGATGGTTGGGGCCACTGAAAGGGCTCAACAATTAAAAGCATTGTCTCCTCTTCCAGAGAACCTGGGATCAACTACCAGCAACTATATGGTGGCCCATCTCGAGTCCAAGGGGATCAGACAGACTGTAGACAGACAGACAGACAGACAGAGATAAGGATGGCAGGCTTGCCTGGTCTTTCTTTCTTTTTTATCCTGTTTAAAAAATGATTATTTATTTATTTATTCATTTATTTATTTATTTATTTATTTATTTATTTATTTATTTATTTATTTGATATAAGTACACTGTAGCTGTCTTCAGACACTCCAGAAGAGGGTGTCAGATTCTGGAGAATCTAAATCACATTTATGGTCTGCATAAGATGTACATAAACACAGCGTCACATATACTTCTAAATATTTAAAGATGGGTGGCGCCACTGAAAGGGCTCAACAATTAACAGCATTGTCTCCTCTTCCAGAGAACCTGGGATCAACTACCAGCAACACTATGGTGGCCCATCTACAGTTCCAGGGTATCAGATAGACAGACAGACAGACAGACAGAGATAAGGGTGGCAGGCCTGCCTGGTCTTTCTTACTTTCTTATCCTTTTTAAAAAATGTTTATTTATTTATTTATTTATTTATTTATTTATTTATTTATTTATTTATGTATTTATTAGATATAAGTAAACTGTAGCTGTCTTCAGACACTCCAGTAGAGGGTGTCAGATTCTGGAGATCTAAATCCCTCTTATGGTCTGCATATGATGTACATAAACACAGCCGCACATATACTTGTAAAAATTTAAAGATGGGTGGGGCCACAGAAAGGGCTCAACAATTAACAGCATTGTCTCCTCTTCCAGAGAACCTTGGATAAACTACCAGCAACTATATGGTGGCCCATCTCCAGTTCCAGGGTATCACACAGACAGACAACAGACAGAGATAAGGGTGGCAGGCCGGCCTGGTCTTTCTTTCTGTCTTATCCTTTTAAAAAATGTTTATTTATTTATTCATTTATTTATTTATTTATTTATTTATTTATTTATTTATGTATTTATTAGATATAAGTACACTGTAGCTGTCTTCGGACACTACAGAATAGGGTGTCAGATTCTGGAGAATCTAAATCCCTCTTATGGTCTGCATATGATGTACATAAACACAGCCTCACATACACTTCTAAAAATTTAAAGATGGGTGGGGCCACTGAAAGGGCTCAACAATTAACATCATTGTCTCCTCTTCCAGAGAACCTGGGATCAACTACCAGCAACTATATGGTGGCCTATCTCCAGTTCCAAAGGATCATATAGATAGACAGACAGACAGAAAGAGATAAGGATGGCAGGACTTTCTGGTCTTTCTTTCTTATCCTTTTTAAAAAATGTTTATTTATTTATTTATGTATTTATTAGATATAAGTACACTGTAGCTGTCTTCAGACACTCCAGAAGAGGGTGTCATTCTGGAGATTCTAAATCCCTCTTATGGTCTGCATATGATGTACATAAACACAGCCTCACATATGCTTCAAAAGTTTAAAGAAGGATGGAGCCACTGAAAAAGCTCAACAATTAACAGCATTGTCTCCTCTTCCAGAGAACCTGGGATCAACTACCAGCAACTATATGGTGGCCCATCTGCAGTTCCAGGGGATCAGACAGACAGACAGACAGACAGAGATAAGGATGGAAGGCCTGCCTGGTCTTTCTTTCTTACTTATTTTGTTTCAAAAATGTTTATTTATTTATTTATTTATATATTTATGTATTTATTAGATATAAGTATACAATAGCTGTCTTCAGACACTCCAGAAGAGGGTGTCAAATTCAGGAAAATCTAAATCCCTGTTATGGTCTGCATATGATGTACAAAAACACAGACTCACATATAATTCTAAAAATTTAAAGATGGGTGCGGCCACTGAAAGGGCTCAACAATTAACAGCATTGTCTCCTCTTCCAGAGAACCTGTGATCAACTACCAGCACCTTTATGGTGGCCCATCTCCAGTTCCAGGGGTTCAGACAGACAGACAGACAGTCAGACAGAGATAAGGATGGCAGGCCTGCCTGGTCTTTCTTTCTTTCTTATCCTTTAAAAAAATGTTTATTTTTTTATTTGTTTATTTATTTATTTATTTATTTTTGTATTTATAGATATAAGTACACTGTAGCTGTCTTCAGACACTCCAGAAGAGGGTGTCAGATTCTGGAGAATTTAAATCACTCTTATGGTCTGCATATGATGTACATAAATTCAGCCTCACATTTACTTCTAAAAATTTAAAGATGGGTGTGGCCACTGAAAGGGCTGAACAATTAACATCATTGTCTCCTCTTCCAGAGAACCTGGGAAAAACTACCAGCAAATATATGGTGGCCCATATCCAGTTCCAGAGGATCAGACAGACAGACAGACAGACAGACAGAGATAATAATGGCAGGCCTGCCTGATTTTACTTTCTTTCTTATCCTTTTTAAAAAATGTTTATTTATTTATTAATTTATTTATTTATGTATTTATTAGATATAAGTACACTGTAGCTGTCTTAAGACACTCCAGTAGAGGGTGTCAGATTCTGAAGAATCTAAACCCATCTTATGGTCTGCATATGATGTACATAAACACAGCCTCAGATATACTTCTAAAAATTTAATGAAGGGTGGGGCCACTGAAAGGGCTCAACAATTAACAGCATTGTCTCCTCTTCCAGAGAACCTGGGATCAACTACCAGCAACTATATGGTGGCTCAACTCCAGTTCCCAGGGATCAGACCGACAGACAGACAGACAAACAGAGATATGGATGGCAGGCCTGCCTGGTCTTTCTTTTTTTCGTATCATTTAATAAAAAAAAATGTTTATTTATTTATTTATTTATTTATTTATTTATGTATTTATTAGATATAAGTACACTGTAGCTGTCTTCAGACACTCCAGAAGAGGGTGTCAGATTCTGGAGAATCTAAATCCCTCTTATGGCCTGCATATGATGTACATAAACAGAGCCTCACATACATTTCTAAACATTTAAAGATGGGTGGGGCCATTGAAAGGGCTCAACAATGAACAGCATTGTCTCCTCTTCCAGAGAACCTCGGATCAACTACCAGCAACTATATGGTGGCCCATCTCCAGTTCCAGGGGATCAGACAGTCAGACAGACAGACAGTCAGAGATAAGGATGGCAGGCCTGCCTGGTCTTTCTTTCTTTCTTATCCTTTTGAAAAAATGTTTACTTATTTATTTATTTATTTATTTATTTATTTATTTATTTATTAGATATAAGTACACTGTAGCTGTCTTCAGACACTGCAGAAAAGTTGTCAGATTCTGGAGAATCTAAATCCCTCTTATGGTCTGCATATGATGTACATAAACACAGACTCATGTATACTTCTAAAAATTTAAAGATGGGTGGGGCCACTGAAAGGGCTCAACAATTAACCGCATTGTCTTCTCTTCCAGAGAACCTGGGATCAACTACCAGCAACTATATGGTGGCCCATCCCCAGTCCATGGGATCAGACCTACAGACAGACAGACAGACAGACAGAGATAAGGATGGCAGGCCTGCCTAGTTTTCCTTTCTTTCTTATTCTTTTTAAAAAATGTTTATTTATTTATTTATTTATTTATTTATTTATTTATTTATATATTTATTTATTTATTTATTAGATATAGGTACACTGTAGCTGTCTTCAGACACTCCAGTAGAGGGTGTTAGAATCTGGAGAATCTGAATCCCTCTTATGGTCTGCATATGATGTACATAAACACAGCCTCACATATATTTCTAAAAATTTAAAGAAGGGTGGGGCCACTCTAAAAGCTCAACAATTAACAGCATTGTCTCCTCTTACAGAGTACCTGGGATCAACTACCAGCAACTATATGGTGGCCCATCTCCAGTTCCCAGGGATCAGACAGACAGACAGACAGACAGACAGAGATAAGGATGGCAGGCCTGCCTGGTCTTTCTTTCTTTCTTATCCTTTTTAAAAAATGTTTATTTTATTATTTATTTATGTATTTATTAGATATAAGTACACTGTAGCTGTCTTCAGACACTCCAGAAGAGGGTGTCAGATTCTGGAGAATCTAAATCCCTCTTATGATCTGCATATGATGTACATAAACACAGACTCACATATACTTCTAAAAATTTAAAGATGTGTGGGGCCACTGAGAGGGCTCAACAATTAACAGCATTGTCTCCTCTTCCAGAGAACCAGGGATAAACTACCAGCACCTATATGGTGGCCCATCTCCAGTTCCAGTGGATCAGACAGACAGAGAGACAGAGAGACAGAGATAAGGATGGCAGGCCTGCTTTGTCTTTCTTTATTTCTTATCCTTTTTAAAAAATGTTTGTTTGTTTATTTATTTATTTATTTATTTATTTATTTTTTTATTAGATATATGTACACTGTAGCCGTCTTCAGACACTCCAGAAGAGGGTGTCAGATTCTGGTGAATCTAAATCCCTCTTATGGTCTGCATATGATGTACATAAACACAGCCTCACATATACTTCAAAAAATTTAAAGATGGGTGGGACCACTGAAAGGGCTCAACAATTACCATCACTGTCTCCACTTCCAGAGAACCTGGGATCAACTATCAGCAACTATATAGTGGCCCACCGCCAGTTCCAGGGGATCAGACAGACTGTCAGACAGACAGACAGACAGACAGACAGAGATAAGGATGGCAGGCCTGCCTGGTCTTACTTTCATTCTTATCCTGTTTAAAAAATGTTTATATATTTATTTATTTATTTATTTATTTATTTATTTATTTATTTATTTATGTATTTATTAGATATAAGTACAATGTAGCTGTCTTCACACACTGCAGAAGAGGGTGTCAGATTCTGGAGTATCTAAATCCCTCTTATGGTCTGCATATGATGTACATAAACACAGCCTCACATATACATCTAAAAATTTAAAGATGGGTGAGAGCAATGAAAGGGCTCAACAATTAACAGCATTGTCTCCTCTTCCAGAGAACCTGGGATCAACTACCAGCAACTATATGGTGGCCCATCTCCTGTTCCAGGGGATCAGACAGACAGACAGACAGACAGAGATAAGGATGGCAGGCCTGCCTGTTCTTTCTTTCTTTCTTGTCCTTTTTAAAAAATGTTTATTTATTTATGTATTTATTATATATAAGTACACTGTAGCTGTCTACAAAAACTCCAGAAGAGGGTGTCAGATTCTGAAGAATATAAAACCATCTTATGGTCTGCATATGATGTACATAAACACAGCCTCAGATATACTTCTTAAAATTTAAAGATGGGTGGGGCCACTGAAAGGGCTCAACAAAAAACAGCATTGTCTCCTCTTCCAGAGAACCTGGGATCAACAACCAGCAACTATATAATGGCCTATCTCCAGTTCCAAAGGATCATATAGAGAGACAGACAGACAGAAAGAGATAAGGACAGCAGGCTTGCCTGGTCTTTCTTTCTTTCTTATCCTTTTATAAAAAATGTTTATTTATTTATTTATTCATGTATTTATTAGATATAAGTACACTGTAGCTATCTTCAGACACTCCAGAAGAGGGTGTAAGTTTCTGGAGCATCTAAATCCCTCTTATGGTCTGCATATGATGTACATAAACACAGTCTCACATACACTTCTAAAAATTTAAAGATGGGTGGGGCCATTGAAAGGGCTCAACAATTAACAGCATTGTCTCCTCTTCCAGAGAACCTCTGATCAACTACCAGCAACTATATGGTGGCCCATCTCCAGTTCCAGGGGATCAGACAGACAGACAGACAGTCAGAGATAAGGATGGCAGGCCTGCCTGGTATTTCTTTCTTTTTTATCCTTTTGAAAAAGTGTTTACTTATTTATTTATTATTTATTTATTTATTTATTTATTAGATATAAGTACACTGTAGCTGTCTTCAGACACTCCAGAAAAGTTGTCAGATTCTAGAGAATCTAAATCCCTCTTATGGTCTGCATATGATGTACATAAACACAGACTCATGTATACTTCTAAAAATTTAAATATGGGTGGGGACACTGAAAGGGCTCAACAATTAACCGCATTGTCTTCTCTTCCAGAGAACCTGGGATCAACTACCAGCAACTATATGGTGGCCCATCCCCAGTTCCATGGGATCAGACCTACAGACAGACAGACAGACAGACAGAGATAAGGATGGCAGGCCTGCCTGGTTTTCCTTTCTTTCTTATTCTATTTAAAAAATGTTTATTTATTTATTTATTTATTTATTTATTTATTTATTTATTTATTAGATATAGGTACACTGTAGCTGTCTTCAGACACTCCAGTAGAGGGTGTTAGAATCTGGAGAATCTGAATCCCTCTTATGGTCTGCATATGATGTACATAAACACAGCCTCACATATACTTCTAAAAATTTAAAGAAGGGTGGGGCCACTCTAAAAGCTCAACAATTAACAGCATTGTCTCCTCTTACAGAGTACCTGGGATCAACTACCAGCAACTATATGGTGGCCCATCTCCAGTTCCCAGGGATCAGACAGACAGACAGACAGACAGACAGACAGAGATAAGGATGGCAGGCCTGCCTGGTCTTTCTTTCTTTCTTATCCTTTTTAAAAAATGTTTATTTTATTATTTATTTATGTATTTATTAGATATAAGTACACTGTAGCTGTCTTCAGACACTCCAGAAGAGGGTGTCAGATTCTGGAGAATCTAAATCCCTCTTATGATCTGCATATGATGTACATAAACACAGACTCACATATACTTCTAAAAATTTAAAGATGTGTGGGGCCACTGAGAGGGCTCAACAATTAACAGCATTGTCTCCTCTTCCAGAGAACCAGGGATAAACTACCAGCACCTATATGGTGGCCCATCTCCAGTTCCAGTGGATCAGACAGACAGAGAGACAGAGAGACAGAGATAAGGATGGCAGGCCTGCTTTGTCTTTCTTTATTTCTTATCCTTTTTAAAAAAATGTTTGTTTATTTATTTATTTATTTATTTATTTATTTATTTATTTATTAGATATATGTACACTGTAGCCGTCTTCAGACACTCCAGAAGAGGGTGTCAGATTCTGGTGAATTTAAATCCCTCTTATGGTCTGCATATGATGTACATAAACACAGCCTCACATATACTTCAAAAAATTTAAAGATGGGTGGGACCACTGAAAGGGCTCAACAATTACCATCACTGTCTCCACTTCCAGAGAACCTGGGATCAACTATCAGCAACTATATAGTGGCCCACCGCCAGTTCCAGGGGATCAGACAGACTGTCATACAGACAGACAGAAAGACAGAGATAAGGATGGCAGGCCTGCCTGGTCTTACTTTCATTCTTATCCTGTTTAAAAAATGTTTATATATTTATTTATTAATTTATTTATTTATTTATTTATGTATTTATTTATGTATTTATTAGATATAAGTACAATGTAGCTGTCTTCACACACTGCAGAAGAGGGTGTCAGATTCTGGAGTATCTAAATCCCTCTTATGGTCTGCATATGATGTACATAAACACAGCCTCACATATACATCTAAAAATTTAAAGATGGGTGAGAGCAATGAAAGGGCTCAACAATTAACAGCATTGTCTCCTCTTCCAGAGAACCTGGGATCAACTACCAGCAACTATATGGTGGCCCATCTCCAGTTCCAGGGGATCAGACAGACAGACAGACAGACAGACAGAGATAAGGATGGCAGGCCTGCCTGTTCTTTCTTTCTTTCTTGTCCTTTTTAAAAAATGTTTATTTATTTATGTATTTATTATATTTAAGTACACTGTAGCTGTCTACAAAAACTCCAGAAGAGGGTGTCAGATTCTGAAGAATATAAAACCATCTTATGGTCTGCATATGATGTACATAAACACAGCCTCAGATATACTTCTTAAAATTTAAAGATGGGTGGGGCCACTGAAAGGGCTCAACAATTAACAGCATTGTCTCCTCTTCCAGAGAACCTGGGATCAACAACCAGCAACTATATAATGGCCTATCTCCAGTTCCAAAGGATCATATAGAGAGACAGACAGACAGAAAGAGATAAGGACAGCAGGCTTGCCTGGTCTTTCTTTCTTTCTTATCCTTTTATAAAAAATGTTTATTTATTTATTTATTCATGTATTTATTAGATATAAGTACACTGTAGCTATCTTCAGACACTCCAGAAGAGGGTGTAAGTTTCTGGAGCATCTAAATCCCTCTTATGGTCTGCATATGATGTACATAAACACAGCCTCACATACACTTCTAAAAATTTAAAGATGGGTGGGGCCATTGAAAGGGCTCAACAATTAACAGCATTGTCTCCTCTTCCAGAGAACCTCTGATCAACTACCAGCAACTATATGGTGGCCCATCTCCAGTTCCAGGGGATCAGACAGACAGACAGACAGTCAGAGATAAGGATGGCAGGCCTGCCTGGTATTTCTTTCTTTTTTATCCTTTTGAAAAAGTGTTTACTTATTTATTTATTATTTATTTATTTATTTATTTATTTATTTATTAGATATAAGTACACTGTAGCTGTCTTCAGACACTACAGAAGAGGGTGTCAGATTCTGGAGAATCTAAATACCTCTTATCGTCTGCATATGATGTACATAAACACAGCCTCACAATTACTTCTAAAAATTTAAAGATGAGTGGGGCCACTGAAAGCGCTCAACAATTAACAGCATTGTCTCCTCTTTCAGAGAACCTGGGATCAACTACCAGCAACTATATGGTGGCCCATATCCAGTACCAGAGGATCAGACAGACAGACAGACACACAGACAGAGATAAGGATGGCAGGCCAGCCTGGTCTTTCTTTCTTTCTTATCCTTTTTAAAAAATGTTTACTTATTTATTTATTCATGTATTTATTATATGTAAGTACACTGTAGCTGTCTTCAGACACTCCAGAAGAGGGTGTCAGTTTCTGGAGAATCTAAATCACTCTTATGGTCTGAATATGATGTACATAAACACAGCCTCACAATTACTTCTAAAAATTTAAAGATGAGTGGGGCCACTGAAAACGCTCAACAATTAACAGCATTGTCTCCTCTTTCAGAGAACCTGGGATCAACTACCAGCAACTATATGGTGGCCCATATCCAGTACCAGAGGATCAGACAGACAGACAGACAGACAGACAGACAGACAGACAGAGATAAGGATGGCAGGCCTGCCTGTTTTTTCTTTCTTTCTTATCCTTTATAAAAAATGTTTATTTATTTATTAATTTATTTATTTATGTATTTATTAGATATAAGTACACTGTCGCTGTCTACAGACACTCCAGTAGACGGTGTCAGATTCTGAAAAATCTAAAATCATCTTCTGGTCTACATATGATGTACATAAACACAGCCTCAGATATACTACAAAAAATTTAATGAAGGGTGGGGCCACTGAAAGTGCTCAACAATTAACAGCATTATCTCCTCTTCCAGAGAACCTGGGATCAACTACCAGCAACTATATGGTGGCTCATTTCCAGTTCCCAGGGATCAGACAGACAGACAGACAGACACACAGACAGAGATATGGATGGCAGGCCTGCCAGGTCTTTCTTTCTTTCTTATCCTTTTTAAAAAATGTTTATTTACTTATTTATTTATGTATTTATTAGATATAAGTACACGGTAGCTGTCTTTAGACACTCCAGAAGAGGGTGTCAGGTTCTGGAGAATCTAAATCCCTCTTCTGGTCTGCATAAGATGAACATAAACACAGCCTCACATACAGTTCTAAACATTTAAAGATGGGTGGGGCCATTGAAAAGGCTAAACAATGAACAGCATTGTCTCCTATTCCAGAGAACCTCGGCTCAACTACCAGCAACTATATGGTGGCCCATCTCCAGTTCCAGGGGATCACACAGACAGACAGACAGACAGAGAAAAGGATGGCAGGCCTGCCTGGTCTTTCTTTCTTTCTTATCCTTTTGAAAAAATGTTTACTTATTTATATATTTATGTATTTATTAGATATAAGTACACCGTAGCTGTCTTCAGACACTCCAGAAGACAGTGTCAGATTCTGGAGAATCTAAATCCCTCTTATGTCCTGCATATGATGTACATAAACACAGACTCACGTATACTTCTAAAAATTTACAGATGTGTGGGGCCTCTGCGAGGCTCAACAATTAACAGCATTGTCTCATCTTCCAGAGAACCTGGGATCAACTACCAGCAACTATATGGTGGCCCATCAACAATTCCAGTGGATCAGAAAGACAGACAGACAGACAGACAGAGATAAGGATGGCAGGCCTGCCTGGTCTTTCTTTATTTCTTATCCTTTATAAAAAATGTTTATTTATTTATTTATTTATTTATTTATTTATTTATTTATGTATTTATTAGATATAAGTACACTGTAGCCGTCTTCAGACACTCCAGAAGAGGGTGTCAGATTCTGGAGAATCTAAATCCCTCTTATGGTCTGCATATGATGTACATAAACACAGCCTCAGATATACTTCTAAAAATTTAAAGATGGGTGAGAGCAATGAAAGGGCTCAACAATTAACAGCATTGTCTCTTCTTCCAGAGAACCAGGGATCAACTACCAGCAACTATATGGTGGCCTATCTCCTGTTCCAAAGGATCATATAGAGAGACAGACAGACAGACAGAGATGAGGATGGCAGGCCTGCCTGGTCTTTCTTTCTTTTTTATCCTTTTGAAAAAATGTTTACTTATTAATTAATTAATTTATTTATTTATTTATTTATTTATTTATTAGATATAAGTACACTGTAGCTGTTTTCAGACACTCCAGAAGAGGGTGTCAGATTCTGGAGAATCTAAATACCTCTTATTGTCTGAATATGATGTACATAAACACAAACTCAAGTATACTTCTAAAAATTTAAAGATGGGTGGGGCCACTGAAAAGGCTCAACAATTAACAGCCTTGTCTCCTCTTCCAGAGAACCTGGGATCAACTACCAGCAACTAAATGGTGGCCCATCTGCAGTTCCAGGGGTTCAGACAGACAGACAGACAGAGATGAGGATGGCAGGCCTGCCTGGTCTTTCTTTCTTTCTTATGCATTTGAAAAAATGTTTACTTATTAATTAATTAATTAATTTATTTATTTATTTATTTATTTCTTTATTTATTAGATATAAGTACACTGTAGCTGTCTTCAGACACTCCAGAAGAGGGTGTCAAATTCTGGAGAATCTAAATCCCTCTTATGGTCTGGATATGATGTACATAAACACAGACTCATGTATACTTCTAAAAATTTAAAGATGGGTGGGGCCACTGAAAGGGCTCAACAATTAACAGCGTTGTCTCTTCTTCCAGAGAACCTGGGATCAACTGCCAGCACCTATATGGTGGCCCATCCCCAGTTCCATGGGATCAGACCGACAGACAGACAGACAGACAGACAGAGAAAAGGATGGCAGGCCTGCCTGGTCTTTCTTTCTTTCTTATCCTTTTTAAAAAATGTTTATTTATTTATTTATTTATTTATTTATTTATTTATTTATTTATTTATTTATTTATGTATTTATTAGATATAAGTACACTGTAGCTGTCTTCAGACACTCAGGAAGAGGGTGTCAGAATCTGGAGAATCGGAATCCTTCTTATGGTCTGCATATGATGTACATAAACACAGCCTCACTTATACTTCTAAAAATTTAAAGAAGGGTGGGGCCACTCAAAAGCTCATCAATTAACAGCATTGTCTCCTCTTACAGAGTACCTGGGATCAACTACCAGCAACTATATGGTGGCCCATCTCCAGTTCCCAGGGATCAGAAAGACAGACAGACAGACAGACAGAGATAACGATGGCAGGCCTGCGTGGTCTTTCTTTCTTTCTTATCCTTTTTAAAAAATGTTTATTTAATTATTTATTTATGTATTTATTAGATATAAGTACACTGTAGCTGTCTTCAGACACTCCAGAAGAGGGTGTCAGATTCTGGAGATTCTAAATCCCTCTTATGGCCTCATATGAGGTACATAAACACAGACTCACATATACTTCTAAAAATTTAAAAATGTGTGTGGCCACTGAGTGGGCTCAACATTTAACAGCATTGTCTCCTCTTCCAGAGAACCTGGGATAAACTACCAGCACCTATATGGTGGCCCATCTCCAGTTCCAGTGGATCAGAGAGACAGACAGACAGACAGAAAGAGATAAGGATGGCAGGCCTGCCTGGTCTTTCTTTATTTCTTATCCTTTAAAAAAATGTTTATTTATTTATTAATTTATTTATTTATTTATTTATTTATTTATTTATTTATTTATGTATTTATTAGATATAAGTACACTGTAGCCGTCTTCAGACACTCCAGAAGAGGGTGTCAGATTCTGGAGAATCTAAATCCCTCTTATGGTCTGCATATGATGTACATATACACAGCCTCACATATACTTCTAAAAATTTAAAGATGGGTGGGACCACTGAAAAGGCTCAACAATTACCATCACTGTCTCCACTTCCAGAGAACCTGGGATCAACTACCAGCAACTATATGGTGGCCCATCTGCAGTTCCAGAGGATCAGACAGAGAGACAGACAGACAGAGATAAGGATGGCAGGCCTGCCAGGTCTTTCTTTCTTACTTATCCTGTTTAAAAAATGTTTATTTATTTATTTATTCATTTATTTATTTATTTATTTATTTATTTATTTATTTATGTTTTTATTAGATATAAGTACACTGTAGCTGTCTTCAAAAAGTCCAGAAAAGGGTGTCAGATTCTGTAGAATCTAAATCCCTCTTATGGTCTGCATATGATGTACATAATCACAGCCTCAAAAATACTTCTAAACATTTAAAGATGGGTGGGGCCACTGAAAGGGCTCAACAATTAACAGCATTGTCTCCTCTTCCAGAGAACCTGGGATCAACTACCAGCAACTATATGGTGCCCCATCTCCAGTTCCAGGGGATCAGACAGACAGACAGACAGACAGACAGAGATAAAAATTGCAGGCCTGCCTGGTCTTTCTTTCTTTCTTATCCTTTTTAAAAAATGTTTATTTAATTATTTATTTATGTATTTATTAGATATAAGTACACTGTAGCTGTCTTCAGACACTCCAGAAGAGGGTGTCAGATTCTGGAGATTCTAAATCCCTCTTATGGCCTGCATATGATGTACATAAACACAGACTCACATATAATTCTAAAAATTTAAAGATGTGTGGGGCCACTGAGAGGGCTCAACAATTAACAGCATTTCTCCTCTTCCAGAGAACCTGGGATAAACTACCAGCACCTATATGGTGGCCCATCTCCAGTTCCAGTGGATCAGACAGACAGACAGACAGACAGAGATAAGGATGGCAGGCCTGCCTGGTCTTTCTTTATTTCTTATCCTTTTAAAAAAATGTTTATTTATTTATTTATTTATTTATTTATTTATTTATTTATGTATTTATTAGATATAAGTACACTATAGACATCTTCAGACACTCCAGAAGAGGGTTTCAGATTCTGGAGAATCTAAATCACTCTTATGGTCTGCATATGATGTACATAAACACAGCCTCACATATATTTCTAAAAATTTATAGATGGGTGGGACCACTGAAAGGGCTCAACAATTACCATCACTGTCTCCACTTCCAGAGAACATGGGATCAACTATCAGCAACTATATAGTGGCCCACCTCCAGTTCCAGGGGATCAGACAGACTGTCAGACAGACAGACAGACAGACAGAGATAAGGATGACAGGCCTGCCTGGTTTTACTTTCTTTCTTATCCTGTTTAAAAAATGTTTATTTATTTATTTATTTATTTATTTATTTATTTATTTATTTATTAGATATAAGTACAATGTAGCTGTCTTCAGACACTCCAGAAGAGGGTGTCAGATTCTGGAGAATCTAAATCCCTCTTATGGTCTGCATATGATGTACATAAACACAGCCTCACATATACATCTAAAAATTTAAAGATGGGTGGGGCCACTGAATGGGCTCAACAATTAACAGCATTGTCTCCTCTTCCAGAGAACCTGGGATCAACTACCAGCAACTATATGGTGCCCCATCTCCAGTTCCAGGGGATCAGACAGACAGACAGACAGACAGACAGAGATAAAAATTGCAGGCCTGCCTGGTCTTTCTTTCTTTCTTGTCCTTTTTAAAAAATGTTTATTTATTTATGTATTTATTATTTATAAGTACACTGTAGCTATCTACAGACACTCCAGAAGAGGGTGTCAGATTCTGACGAATCTAAAACCATCTTACGGTCTGCATATGATGTACATAAACACAGCCTCAGATATACTTCTAAAAATTTAAAGATGGGTGGGGCCACTGAAAGGTCTCAACAATTAACAGCATTGTCTCCTCTTCCAGAGAACCTGGGATCAACTACCAGCAACTATATGGTGGCCTATCTTCAGTTCCAAAGGATCATATAGAGAGACAGACAGACAGACAGACAGAGATGAGGATGGCAGGCCTGCCTGGTCTTTCTTTCTTTCTTATCCATTTGAAAAAATTTTTACTTATTAATTAATTAATTTATTTATTAATTAATTTATTTATTTATTTATTTATTTATTTATTTATTAGATATAAGTACACTGTAGCTGTCTTCAGACACTCCAGAAGAGGGTGTCAGATTCTGGAGAATCTAAATACCTCTTATGGTCTGCATATGATGTACATAAACACAGACTCAAGTATACTTCTAAAAATTTAAAGATGGGTGGGGCCACTGAATGGGCTCAACAATTAACAGCATTGTCTCCTCTTCCAGAGAACCTGGGATCAACTACTAGCAACTATATGGTGGCCCATCTGCAGTTCCAGGGGATCAGAGAGACAGACAGACAGACAGAGATAAGGAAGGCAAGCCTGCCTGGTCTTTCTTTCTTACTTATCCTGTTTAAAAAATGTTTATTTATTTATTTATTTATTTATTTATTAGATATAAGTACAGTGTAGCTGTTTTCAGACACTCCAGAAGAGGGTGTCAGATACTGGAGAATTTAAATCACTCTTATGGTCTGCATATGATGTACATAAATACAGCCTCACATTTACCTCTAAAAATTTAAAGATGGTTGGGGCCACTGAAAGGGCTCAACAATTCACAGCATTGTCTCCTCTTCCAGAGAACCTGGAAAAACTACCAGCAAATATATGGTGGCCCATATCCAGTTCCATAGGATCAGACAGACAGACAGACAGACAGACAGACAGAGATAAGGATGGCAGGCCTGCCTGATTTTTCTTTCTTTCTTATCCTTTATAAAAAATGTTTATTTATTTATTAATTTATTTATTTATGTATTTATTAGATATAAGTACACTGTCGCTGTCTTCAGACACTCCAGTAGACGGTGTCAGATTCTGAAATATCTAAAACCATCTTCTGGTCTGCATATGATGTACATAAACACAGCCTCAGATATACTTCAAAAAATTTAATGAAGGGTGGGGCCACTGAAAGTGCTCAACAATTAACAGCATTATCTCCTCTTTTAGAGAACCTGGGATCAACTACCAGCAACTATATGGTGGCTCATTTCCAGTTCCCAGGGATCAGACAGACAGACAGACAGACACACAGACAGAGATATGGATGGCAGGCCTGCCAGGTCTTTCTTTCTTTCTTATCCTTTTTAAAAAATGTTTATTTACTTATTTATTTATGTATTTATTAGATATAAGTACACGGTAGCTGTCTTTAGACACTCCAGAAGAGGGTGTCAGGTTCTGGAGAATCTAAATCCCTCTTCTGGTCTGCATATGATGAACATAAACACAGCCTCACATACAGTTCTAAACATTTAAAGATGGGTGGGGCCATTGAAAAGGCTAAACAATGAACAGCATTGTCTCCTCTTCCAGAGAACCTCGGCTCAACTACCAGCAACTATATGGTGGCCCATCTCCAGTTCCAGGGGATCAGACAGACAGACAGACAGACAGACAGAGAAAAGGATGGCAGGCCTGCCTGGTCTTTCTTTCTTTCTTATCCTTTTGAAAAAATGTTTACTTATTTATTTATTTATATATTTATTAGATATAAGTACACTGTAGCTGTCTTCAGACACTCCAGAAGACGGTGTCAGATTCTGGAGAATCTAAATCCCTCTTATGGCCTGCATATGATGTACATAAACACAGACTCACGTATACTTCTAAAAATTTAGAGATGTGTGGGGCCACTGCGAGGGCTCAACAATTAACAGCATTGTCTCATCTTCCAGAGAACCTGGGATCAACTACCAGCACCTATATGGTGGCCCATCTCCAGTTCCAGTGGATCAGAAAGACAGACAGACAGACAGACAGAGATAAGGATGGCAGGCCTGCCTGGTCTTTCTTTATTTCTTATCCTTTATAAAAAATGTTTATTTATTTATATATTTATTTATTTATTTATTTATGTATTTATTAGATATAAGTACACTGTAGCCGTCTTCAGACACTCCAGAAGAGGGTGTCAGATTCTGGAGAATCTAAATCCCTCTTATGGTCTGCATATGATGTACATAAACACAGTCTCACATATACATCTAAAAATTTAAAGATGGGTGAGAGCAATGAAAGGGCTCAAATATTAACAGCATTGTCTCCTCTTCCAGAGAACCTGGGATCAACTACCAGCAACTATATGGTGGCCCATCTACAGTTTCAGGGGATCAGACAGACAGACAGACAGACAGAGATAAGGATTGCAGGCCTGCCTGGTCTTTCTTTATTTCTAGTACTTTTTAAAAAATGTTTATTTATTTATGTATTTATTATATATAAGTACACTGTAGCTGACTACAGACACTCCAGAAGAGGGTGTCAGATTCTGAAGAATCTAAAACCATCTTATGGTCTGCATATGATGTACATAAACACAGCCTCAGATATAGTTCTAAAAATTTAAAGATGGGTGGGGCCACTGAAAGGGCTCAACAATTAACAGCATTTTCTCCTCTTCCAGAGAACCTGGGATCAACTACCAGCAACTATATGGTGGCCTATCTCCAGTTCCAAAGGATCATATAGAGAGACAGACAGACAGACAGAGATGAGGATGGCAGGCGAGCCTGGTCTTTATTTCTTTCTTATCCTTTTGAAAAAATTTTTACTTATTAATTAATTAATTAATTAATTAATTAATTAATTTATTTATTTATTAGATATAAGTACACTGTAGCTGTTTTCAGACACTCCAGAAGAAGGTGTCAGATTTTGGAGAATCTAAATACCTCTTATGGTCTGCATATGATGTACATAAACACAAACTCAAGTATACTTCTAAAAATTTAAAGATGGGTGGGGCCACTGAAAGGGCTCAACAATTAACAGCGTTGTCTCCTCTTCCAGAGAACCTGGGATCAACTACCAGCAACTATATGGTGGCCCATCTGCAGTTCCAGGGGATCAGACAGACAGACAGACAGAGATAAGGATGGCAGGCCTGCCTGGTCTTTCTTTCTTACTTATCCTGTTTATAAAATGTTTATTTATTTATTTATTTATTTATTTATTTATTTATTAGATATAAGTACACTGTAGCTCTCTTCAGACACTCCAGTAGAGGGTGTCAGATTCTGAAGAATCTAAAACCATCTTATGGTCTGCATATGATGTACATAAACACAGCTTCAGATATACTTCTAAAAATTTAATGAAGGGTGGCGCCACTGAAAGGGCTCAACAATTAACAGCATTATGCCCTCTTCCAGAGAACCTGGGATCAACTACCAGCAACTATATGGTGGCTCATCTTAGTTCCCAGGGATCAGACAGACAGACAGACAGACAGACAGACAAACAGAGATATGAATGGCAGGCCTGCCTGGTCTTTCTTTCTTTCTTATCCTTTTGAAAAAATGTTTATTTATTTATTTATTTATTTATTTATTTATTTATTTATTAGATATAAGTACAATGTAGCTGTCTGCAGACACTCCAGAAGAGGGTGTCAGTTTCTGGAGAATCTAAATCCCTCTTATGGTCTGCATATGATGTACATAAACACAGCCTCAAAAATACCTCTAAAAATTTAAAGATGGGTGGGACCACTGAAAGGGCTCAACAATTAACATCATTGTCTCCTCTTCCAGAGAACCTGGGATCAACTACCAGCAACTATATGGTGGCCCATCTGCAGTTCCAGGAGATCAGACAGACAGACAGACAGAGATAAGGATGGCAGGCCTGCCAGGTCTTTCTTTTTTACTTATCCTGTTTAAAAAATGTTTATTTATTTATTTATTTATTTATTTATTTATTTATTTATGTATTTATTAGATATAAGTACACTGTAGCTGTCTTCAGACACTCCAGAAGAGGGTGTCAGATTCTGGAGAATCTAAATCCCTCTTATGGTCTGCATATGATGTACATAAACACAGCCTCACATATACTTCTAAACATTTAAAGATGGGTGGGACCACTGAAAGGGCTCAACAATTAACAGCATTGTCTCCTCTTCCAGAGAACCTGGGAAAAACTAACAGCAAATATATGGTGGCCCATATACAGTTCCAGAGGTTCAGACAGACAGACAGACAGACAGAGATAAGGATTGCAGGTCTGCCTGATTTTTCTTTCTTTCTTATCCTTTATAAAAAATGTTTATTTATTTATTAATTTATGTATTTATGTATTTATGAGATATAAGTACACTGTCGCTGTCTTCAGACACTCCAGTAGACGGTGTCAGATTCTGAAAAATCTAAAACCATCTTCTGGTCTGCATATGATGTACATAAACACAGCTTCAGATATACTTCTAAAAATTTAATGAAGGGTGGGGCCACTGAAAGGGCTCAACAATTAACAGCATTATGCCCTCTTCCAGAGAAGCTGGGATCAACTACCAGCAACTATATGGTGGCTCATCTTAGTTCCCAGGGATCAGACAGACAGACAGACAGACAGACAAACAGAGATATGGATGGCAGGCCTGCCTGGTCTTTCTTTCTTTCTTATCCTTTTGAAAAAATGTTTATTTATTTATTTATTTATTTATTTATTTATTAATTTATGTATTAGATATAAGTACAATGTAGCTGTCTGCAGACACTCATAAGAGGGTGTCAGATTCTGGAGAATCTAAATCCCTCTTATTGTCTTCATATGATGTACATAAACACAGCCTCACATATACTTCTAAAAATTTAAAGATGGGTGGGACCACTGAAAGGGATCAACAATTAACATCATTGTCTCCTCTTCCAGAGAACCTGGGATCAACTACCAGCAACTATATGGTGGCCCATCTCCAGTTCCAGGGGATCAGACAGACAGACAGACAGACAGACAGAGAAAAGGATGGCAGGCCTGCCTGGTCTTTCTTTCTTTCTTATCCTTTTGAAAAAATGTTTACTTATTTATTTATTTATATATTTATTAGATATAAGTACACTGTAGCTGTCTTCAGACACTCCAGAAGACGGTGTCAGATTCTGGAGAATCTAAATCCCTCTTATGGCCTGCATATGATGTACATAAACACAGACTCACGTATACTTCTAAAAATTTAGAGATGTGTGGGGCCACTGCGAGGGCTCAACAATTAACAGCATTGTCTCATCTTCCAGAGAACCTGGGATCAACTACCAGCACCTATATGGTGGCCCATCTCCAGTTCCAGTGGATCAGAAAGACAGACAGACAGACAGACAGAGATAAGGATGGCAGGCCTGCCTGGTCTTTCTTTATTTCTTATCCTTTATAAAAAATGTTTATTTATTTATATATTTATTTATTTATTTATTTATGTATTTATTAGATATAAGTACACTGTAGCCGTCTTCAGACACTCCAGAAGAGGGTGTCAGATTCTGGAGAATCTAAATCCCTCTTATGGTCTGCATATGATGTACATAAACACAGTCTCACATATACATCTAAAAATTTAAAGATGGGTGAGTGCAATGAAAGGGCTCAAATATTAACAGCATTGTCTCCTCTTCCAGAGAACCTGGGATCAACTACCAGCAACTATATGGTGGCCCATCTACAGTTTCAGGGGATCAGACAGACAGACAGACAGACAGAGATAAGGATTGCAGGCCTGCCTGGTCTTTCTTTATTTCTAGTACTTTTTAAAAAATGTTTATTTATTTATGTATTTATTATATATAAGTACACTGTAGCTGACTACAGACACTCCAGAAGAGGGTGTCAGATTCTGAAGAATCTAAAACCATCTTATGGTCTGCATATGATGTACATAAACACAGCCTCAGATATAGTTCTAAAAATTTAAAGATGGGTGGGGCCACTGAAAGAGCTCAACAATTAACAGCATTTTCTCCTCTTCCAGAGAACCTGGGATCAACTACCAGCAACTATATGGTGGCCTATCTCCAGTTCCAAAGGATCATATAGAGAGACAGACAGACAGACAGAGATGAGGATGGCAGGCGTGCCTGGTCTTTATTTCTTTCTTATCCTTTTGAAAAAATTTTTACTTATTTATTAATTAATTAATTAATTAATTAATTAATTAATTTATTAGATATAAGTACACTGTAGCTGTTTTCAGACACTCCAGAAGAAGGTGTCAGATTTTGGAGAATCTAAATACCTCTTATGGTCTGCATATGATGTACATAAACACAGCCTCACATATACTTCTAAACATTTAAAGATGGGTGGGGCCACTGAAAGGGCTCAACAATTAACAGCGTTGTCTCCTCTTCCAGAGAACCTGGGATCAACTACCAGCAACTATATGGTGGCCCATCTGCAGTTCCAGGGGATCAGACAGACAGACAGACAGAGATAAGGATGGCAGGCCTGCCTGGTCTTTCTTTCTTACTTATCCTGTTTATAAAATGTTTATTTATTTATTTATTTATTTATTTATTTATTTATTTATTTATTAGATATAAGTACACTGTAGCTCTCTTCAGACACTCCAGTAGAGGGTGTCAGATTCTGAAGAATCTAAAACCATCTTATGGTCTGCATATGATGTACATAAACACAGCTTCAGATATACTTCTAAAAATTTAATGAAGGGTGGGGCCACTGAAAGGGCTCAACAATTAACAGCATTATGCCCTCTTCCAGAGAAGCTGGGATCAACTACCAGCAACTATATGGTGGCTCATCTTAGTTCCCAGGGATCAGACAGACAGACAGACAGACAGACAAACAGAGATATGGATGGCAGGCCTGCCTGGTCTTTCTTTCTTTCTTATCCTTTTGAAAAAATGTTTATTTATTTATTTATTTATTTATTTATTTATTTATTAATTTATGTATTAGATATAAGTACAATGTAGCTGTCTGCAGACACTCATAAGAGGGTGTCAGATTCTGGAGAATCTAAATCCCTCTTATTGTCTTCATATGATGTACATAAACACAGCCTCACATATACTTCTAAAAATTTAAAGATGGGTGGGACCACTGAAAGGGATCAACAATTAACATCATTGTCTCCTCTTCCAGAGAACCTGGGATCAACTACCAGCAACTATATGGTGGCCCATCTCCAGTTCCAGGGGATCAGACAGACAGACAGACAGACAGACAGAGAAAAGGATGGCAGGCCTGCCTGGTCTTTCTTTCTTTCTTATCCTTTTGAAAAAATGTTTACTTATTTATTTATTTATATATTTATTAGATATAAGTACACTGTAGCTGTCTTCAGACACTCCAGAAGACGGTGTCAGATTCTGGAGAATCTAAATCCCTCTTATGGCCTGCATATGATGTACATAAACACAGACTCACGTATACTTCTAAAAATTTAGAGATGTGTGGGGCCACTGCGAGGGCTCAACAATTAACAGCATTGTCTCATCTTCCAGAGAACCTGGGATCAACTACCAGCACCTATATGGTGGCCCATCTCCAGTTCCAGTGGATCAGAAAGACAGACAGACAGACAGACAGAGATAAGGATGGCAGGCCTGCCTGGTCTTTCTTTATTTCTTATCCTTTATAAAAAATGTTTATTTATTTATATATTTATTTATTTATTTATTTATGTATTTATTAGATATAAGTACACTGTAGCCGTCTTCAGACACTCCAGAAGAGGGTGTCAGATTCTGGAGAATCTAAATCCCTCTTATGGTCTGCATATGATGTACATAAACACAGTCTCACATATACATCTAAAAATTTAAAGATGGGTGAGTGCAATGAAAGGGCTCAAATATTAACAGCATTGTCTCCTCTTCCAGAGAACCTGGGATCAACTACCAGCAACTATATGGTGGCCCATCTACAGTTTCAGGGGATCAGACAGACAGACAGACAGACAGAGATAAGGATTGCAGGCCTGCCTGGTCTTTCTTTATTTCTAGTACTTTTTAAAAAATGTTTATTTATTTATGTATTTATTATATATAAGTACACTGTAGCTGACTACAGACACTCCAGAAGAGGGTGTCAGATTCTGAAGAATCTAAAACCATCTTATGGTCTGCATATGATGTACATAAACACAGCCTCAGATATAGTTCTAAAAATTTAAAGATGGGTGGGGCCACTGAAAGGGCTCAACAATTAACAGCATTTTCTCCTCTTCCAGAGAACCTGGGATCAACTACCAGCAACTATATGGTGGCCTATCTCCAGTTCCAAAGGATCATATAGAGAGACAGACAGACAGACAGAGATGAGGATGGCAGGCGTGCCTGGTCTTTATTTCTTTCTTATCCTTTTGAAAAAATTTTTACTTATTAATTAATTAATTAATTAATTAATTAATTAATTAATTAATTTATTAGATATAAGTACACTGTAGCTGTTTTCAGACACTCCAGAAGAAGGTGTCAGATTTTGGAGAATCTAAATACCTCTTATGGTCTGCATATGATGTACATAAACACAAACTCAAGTATACTTCTAAAAATTTAAAGATGGGTGGGGCCACTGAAAGGGCTCAACAATTAACAGCGTTGTCTCCTCTTCCAGAGAACCTGGGATCAACTACCAGCAACTATATGGTGGCCCATCTGCAGTTCCAGGGGATCAGACAGACAGACAGACAGAGATAAGGATGGCAGGCCTGCCTGGTCTTTCTTTCTTACTTATCCTGTTTATAAAATGTTTATTTATTTATTTATTTATTTATTTATTTATTTATTTATTTATTTATTTATTTATTAGATATAAGTACACTGTAGCTCTCTTCAGACACTCCAGTAGAGGGTGTCAGATTCTGAAGAATCTAAAACCATCTTATGGTCTGCATATGATGTACATAAACACAGCTTCAGATATACTTCTAAAAATTTAATGAAGGGTGGGGCCACTGAAAGGGCTCAACAATTAACAGCATTATGCCCTCTTCCAGAGAAGCTGGGATCAACTACCAGCAACTATATGGTGGCTCATCTTAGTTCCCAGGGATCAGACAGACAGACAGACAGACAGACAAACAGAGATATGGATGGCAGGCCTGCCTGGTCTTTCTTTCTTTCTTATCCTTTTGAAAAAATGTTTATTTATTTATTTATTTATTTATTTATTTATTAATTTATGTATTAGATATAAGTACAATGTAGCTGTCTGCAGACACTCATAAGAGGGTGTCAGATTCTGGAGAATCTAAATCCCTCTTATTGTCTTCATATGATGTACATAAACACAGCCTCACATATACTTCTAAAAATTTAAAGATGGGTGGGACCACTGAAAGGGATCAACAATTAACATCATTGTCTCCTCTTCCAGAGAACCTGGGATCAACTACCAGCAACTATATGGTGGCCCATCTCCAGTTCCAGGGGATCAGACAGACAGACAGACAGACAGACAGAGAAAAGGATGGCAGGCCTGCCTGGTCTTTCTTTCTTTCTTATCCTTTTGAAAAAATGTTTACTTATTTATTTATTTATATATTTATTAGATATAAGTACACTGTAGCTGTCTTCAGACACTCCAGAAGACGGTGTCAGATTCTGGAGAATCTAAATCCCTCTTATGGCCTGCATATGATGTACATAAACACAGACTCACGTATACTTCTAAAAATTTAGAGATGTGTGGGGCCACTGCGAGGGCTCAACAATTAACAGCATTGTCTCATCTTCCAGAGAACCTGGGATCAACTACCAGCACCTATATGGTGGCCCATCTCCAGTTCCAGTGGATCAGAAAGACAGACAGACAGACAGACAGAGATAAGGATGGCAGGCCTGCCTGGTCTTTCTTTATTTCTTATCCTTTATAAAAAATGTTTATTTATTTATATATTTATTTATTTATTTATTTATGTATTTATTAGATATAAGTACACTGTAGCCGTCTTCAGACACTCCAGAAGAGGGTGTCAGATTCTGGAGAATCTAAATCCCTCTTATGGTCTGCATATGATGTACATAAACACAGTCTCACATATACATCTAAAAATTTAAAGATGGGTGAGTGCAATGAAAGGGCTCAAATATTAACAGCATTGTCTCCTCTTCCAGAGAACCTGGGATCAACTACCAGCAACTATATGGTGGCCCATCTACAGTTTCAGGGGATCAGACAGACAGACAGACAGACAGAGATAAGGATTGCAGGCCTGCCTGGTCTTTCTTTATTTCTAGTACTTTTTAAAAAATGTTTATTTATTTATGTATTTATTATATATAAGTACACTGTAGCTGACTACAGACACTCCAGAAGAGGGTGTCAGATTCTGAAGAATCTAAAACCATCTTATGGTCTGCATATGATGTACATAAACACAGCCTCAGATATAGTTCTAAAAATTTAAAGATGGGTGGGGCCACTGAAAGGGCTCAACAATTAACAGCATTTTCTCCTCTTCCAGAGAACCTGGGATCAACTACCAGCAACTATATGGTGGCCTATCTCCAGTTCCAAAGGATCATATAGAGAGACAGACAGACAGACAGAGATGAGGATGGCAGGCGTGCCTGGTCTTTATTTCTTTCTTATCCTTTTGAAAAAATTTTTACTTATTTATTAATTAATTAATTAATTTATTTATTTATTTATTTATTTATTTATTTATTTATTTATTTATTAGATATAAGTACACTGTAGCTGTTTTCAGACACTCCAGAAGAAGGTGTCAGATTTTGGAGAATCTAAATACCTCTTATGGTCTGCATATGATGTACATAAACACAAACTCAAGTATACTTCTAAAAATTTAAAGATGGGTGGGGCCACTGAAAGGGCTCAACAATTAACAGCGTTGTCTCCTCTTCCAGAGAACCTGGGATCAACTACCAGCAACTATATGGTGGCCCATCTGCAGTTCCAGGGGATCAGACAGACAGACAGACAGAGATAAGGATGGCAGGCCTGCCTGGTCTTTCTTTCTTACTTATCCTGTTTATAAAATGTTTATTTATTTATTTATTTATTTATTTATTTATTTATTTATTAGATATAAGTACACTGTAGCTCTCTTCAGACACTCCAGTAGAGGGTGTCAGATTCTGAAGAATCTAAAACCATCTTATGGTCTGCATATGATGTACATAAACACAGCTTCAGATATACTTCTAAAAATTTAATGAAGGGTGGCGCCACTGAAAGGGCTCAACAATTAACAGCATTATGCCCTCTTCCAGAGAACCTGGGATCAACTACCAGCAACTATATGGTGGCTCATCTTAGTTCCCAGGGATCAGACAGACAGACAGACAGACAGACAGACAGACAAACAGAGATATGAATGGCAGGCCTGCCTGGTCTTTCTTTCTTTCTTATCCTTTTGAAAAAATGTTTATTTATTTATTTATTTATTTATTTATTTATTTATTTATTTATTAGATATAAGTACAATGTAGCTGTCTGCAGACACTCCAGAAGAGGGTGTCAGTTTCTGGAGAATCTAAATCCCTCTTATGGTCTGCATATGATGTACATAAACACAGCCTCAAAAATACCTCTAAAAATTTAAAGATGGGTGGGACCACTGAAAGGGCTCAACAATTAACATCATTGTCTCCTCTTCCAGAGAACCTGGGATCAACTACCAGCAACTATATGGTGGCCCATCTGCAGTTCCAGGGGATCAGACAGACAGACAGACAGAGATAAGGATGGCAGGCCTGCCAGGTCTTTCTTTTTTACTTATCCTGTTTAAAAAATGTTTATTTATTTATTTATTTATTTATTTATTTATTTATTTATGTATTTATTAGATATAAGTACACTGTAGCTGTCTTCAGACACTCCAGAAGAGGGTGTCAGATTCTGGAGAATCTAAATCCCTCTTATGGTCTGCATATGATGTACATAAACACAGCCTCACATATACTTCTAAACATTTAAAGATGGGTGGGACCACTGAAAGGGCTCAACAATTAACAGCATTGTCTCCTCTTCCAGAGACCCTGGGAAAAACTAACAGCAAATATATGGTGGCCCATATACAGTTCCAGAGGTTCAGACAGACAGACAGACAGACAGAGATAAGGATTGCAGGTCTGCCTGATTTTTCTTTCTTTCTTATCCTTTATAAAAAATGTTTATTTATTTATTAATTTATGTATTTATGTATTTATGAGATATAAGTACACTGTCGCTGTCTTCAGACACTCCAGTAGACGGTGTCAGATTCTGAAAAATCTAAAACCATCTTCTGGTCTGCATATGATGTACATAAACACAGCTTCAGATATACTTCTAAAAATTTAATGAAGGGTGGGGCCACTGAAAGGGCTCAACAATTAACAGCATTATGCCCTCTTCCAGAGAAGCTGGGATCAACTACCAGCAACTATATGGTGGCTCATCTTAGTTCCCAGGGATCAGACAGACAGACAGACAGACAGACAAACAGAGATATGGATGGCAGGCCTGCCTGGTCTTTCTTTCTTTCTTATCCTTTTGAAAAAATGTTTATTTATTTATGTATTTATTTATTTATTTATTAATTTATGTATTAGATATAAGTACAATGTAGCTGTCTGCAGACACTCATAAGAGGGTGTCAGATTCTGGAGAATCTAAATCCCTCTTATTGTCTTCATATGATGTACATAAACACAGCCTCACATATACTTCTAAAAATTTAAAGATGGGTGGGACCACTGAAAGGGATCAACAATTAACATCATTGTCTCCTCTTCCAGAGAACCTGGGATCAACTACCAGCAACTATATGGTGGCCCATCTGCAGTTCCAGGGGATCAGACAGACAGACAGACAGAGATAAGGATGGCAGGCCTGCCTGGTCTTTCTTTCTTACTTATCCTGTTTATAAAATGTTTATTTATTTATTTATTTATTTATTTATTTATTTATTTATTTATTAGATATAAGTACACTGTAGCTCTCTTCAGACACTCCAGTAGAGGGTGTCAGATTCTGAAGAATCTAAAACCATCTTATGGTCTGCATATGATGTACATAAACACAGCTTCAGATATACTTCTAAAAATTTAATGAAGGGTGGGGCCACTGAAAGGGCTCAACAATTAACAGCATTATGCCCTCTTCCAGAGAAGCTGGGATCAACTACCAGCAACTATATGGTGGCTCATCTTAGTTCCCAGGGATCAGACAGACAGACAGACAGACAGACAAACAGAGATATGGATGGCAGGCCTGCCTGGTCTTTCTTTCTTTCTTATCCTTTTGAAAAAATGTTTATTTATTTATTTATTTATTTATTTATTTATTAATTTATGTATTAGATATAAGTACAATGTAGCTGTCTGCAGACACTCATAAGAGGGTGTCAGATTCTGGAGAATCTAAATCCCTCTTATTGTCTTCATATGATGTACATAAACACAGCCTCACATATACTTCTAAAAATTTAAAGATGGGTGGGACCACTGAAAGGGATCAACAATTAACATCATTGTCTCCTCTTCCAGAGAACCTGGGATCAACTACCAGCAACTATATGGTGGCCCATCTCCAGTTCCAGGGGATCAGACAGACAGACAGACAGACAGACAGAGAAAAGGATGGCAGGCCTGCCTGGTCTTTCTTTCTTTCTTATCCTTTTGAAAAAATGTTTACTTATTTATTTATTTATATATTTATTAGATATAAGTACACTGTAGCTGTCTTCAGACACTCCAGAAGACGGTGTCAGATTCTGGAGAATCTAAATCCCTCTTATGGCCTGCATATGATGTACATAAACACAGACTCACGTATACTTCTAAAAATTTAGAGATGTGTGGGGCCACTGCGAGGGCTCAACAATTAACAGCATTGTCTCATCTTCCAGAGAACCTGGGATCAACTACCAGCACCTATATGGTGGCCCATCTCCAGTTCCAGTGGATCAGAAAGACAGACAGACAGACAGACAGAGATAAGGATGGCAGGCCTGCCTGGTCTTTCTTTATTTCTTATCCTTTATAAAAAATGTTTATTTATTTATATATTTATTTATTTATTTATTTATGTATTTATTAGATATAAGTACACTGTAGCCGTCTTCAGACACTCCAGAAGAGGGTGTCAGATTCTGGAGAATCTAAATCCCTCTTATGGTCTGCATATGATGTACATAAACACAGTCTCACATATACATCTAAAAATTTAAAGATGGGTGAGTGCAATGAAAGGGCTCAAATATTAACAGCATTGTCTCCTCTTCCAGAGAACCTGGGATCAACTACCAGCAACTATATGGTGGCCCATCTACAGTTTCAGGGGATCAGACAGACAGACAGACAGACAGAGATAAGGATTGCAGGCCTGCCTGGTCTTTCTTTATTTCTAGTACTTTTTAAAAAATGTTTATTTATTTATGTATTTATTATATATAAGTACACTGTAGCTGACTACAGACACTCCAGAAGAGGGTGTCAGATTCTGAAGAATCTAAAACCATCTTATGGTCTGCATATGATGTACATAAACACAGCCTCAGATATAGTTCTAAAAATTTAAAGATGGGTGGGGCCACTGAAAGGGCTCAACAATTAACAGCATTTTCTCCTCTTCCAGAGAACCTGGGATCAACTACCAGCAACTATATGGTGGCCTATCTCCAGTTCCAAAGGATCATATAGAGAGACAGACAGACAGACAGAGATGAGGATGGCAGGCGTGCCTGGTCTTTATTTCTTTCTTATCCTTTTGAAAAAATTTTTACTTATTTATTAATTAATTAATTAATTAATTTATTTATTTATTTATTTATTTATTTATTAGATATAAGTACACTGTAGCTGTTTTCAGACACTCCAGAAGAAGGTGTCAGATTTTGGAGAATCTAAATACCTCTTATGGTCTGCATATGATGTACATAAACACAAACTCAAGTATACTTCTAAAAATTTAAAGATGGGTGGGGCCACTGAAAGGGCTCAACAATTAACAGCGTTGTCTCCTCTTCCAGAGAACCTGGGATCAACTACCAGCAACTATATGGTGGCCCATCTGCAGTTCCAGGGGATCAGACAGACAGACAGACAGAGATAAGGATGGCAGGCCTGCCTGGTCTTTCTTTCTTACTTATCCTGTTTATAAAATGTTTATTTATTTATTTATTTATTTATTTATTTATTTATTTATTAGATATAAGTACACTGTAGCTCTCTTCAGACACTCCAGTAGAGGGTGTCAGATTCTGAAGAATCTAAAACCATCTTATGGTCTGCATATGATGTACATAAACACAGCTTCAGATATACTTCTAAAAATTTAATGAAGGGTGGCGCCACTGAAAGGGCTCAACAATTAACAGCATTATGCCCTCTTCCAGAGAACCTGGGATCAACTACCAGCAACTATATGGTGGCTCATCTTAGTTCCCAGGGATCAGACAGACAGACAGACAGACAGACAGACAGACAAACAGAGATATGAATGGCAGGCCTGCCTGGTCTTTCTTTCTTTCTTATCCTTTTGAAAAAATGTTTATTTATTTATTTATTTATTTATTTATTTATTTATTTATTTATTTATTAGATATAAGTACAATGTAGCTGTCTGCAGACACTCCAGAAGAGGGTGTCAGTTTCTGGAGAATCTAAATCCCTCTTATGGTCTGCATATGATGTACATAAACACAGCCTCAAAAATACCTCTAAAAATTTAAAGATGGGTGGGACCACTGAAAGGGCTCAACAATTAACATCATTGTCTCCTCTTCCAGAGAACCTGGGATCAACTACCAGCAACTATATGGTGGCCCATCTGCAGTTCCAGGGGATCAGACAGACAGACAGACAGAGATAAGGATGGCAGGCCTGCCAGGTCTTTCTTTTTTACTTATCCTGTTTAAAAAATGTTTATTTATTTATTTATTTATTTATTTATTTATTTATTTATTTATGTATTTATTAGATATAAGTACACTGTAGCTGTCTTCAGACACTCCAGAAGAGGGTGTCAGATTCTGGAGAATCTAAATCCCTCTTATGGTCTGCATATGATGTACATAAACACAGCCTCACATATACTTCTAAACATTTAAAGATGGGTGGGACCACTGAAAGGGCTCAACAATTAACAGCATTGTCTCCTCTTCCAGAGACCCTGGGAAAAACTAACAGCAAATATATGGTGGCCCATATACAGTTCCAGAGGTTCAGACAGACAGACAGACAGACAGAGATAAGGATTGCAGGTCTGCCTGATTTTTCTTTCTTTCTTATCCTTTATAAAAAATGTTTATTTATTTATTAATTTATGTATTTATGTATTTATGAGATATAAGTACACTGTCGCTGTCTTCAGACACTCCAGTAGACGGTGTCAGATTCTGAAAAATCTAAAACCATCTTCTGGTCTGCATATGATGTACATAAACACAGCTTCAGATATACTTCTAAAAATTTAATGAAGGGTGGGGCCACTGAAAGGGCTCAACAATTAACAGCATTATGCCCTCTTCCAGAGAAGCTGGGATCAACTACCAGCAACTATATGGTGGCTCATCTTAGTTCCCAGGGATCAGACAGACAGACAGACAGACAGACAAACAGAGATATGGATGGCAGGCCTGCCTGGTCTTTCTTTCTTTCTTATCCTTTTGAAAAAATGTTTATTTATTTATGTATTTATTTATTTATTTATTAATTTATGTATTAGATATAAGTACAATGTAGCTGTCTGCAGACACTCATAAGAGGGTGTCAGATTCTGGAGAATCTAAATCCCTCTTATTGTCTTCATATGATGTACATAAACACAGCCTCACATATACTTCTAAAAATTTAAAGATGGGTGGGACCACTGAAAGGGATCAACAATTAACATCATTGTCTCCTCTTCCAGAGAACCTGGGATCAACTACCAGCAACTATATGGTGGCCCATCTGCAGTTCCAGGGGATCAGACAGACAGACAGACAGAGATAAGGATGGCAGGCCTGCCAGGTCTTTCTTTCTTACTTATCCTGTTTAAAAAATGTTTATTTATTTATTTATTCATTTATTTATGTATTTATTAGATATAAGTACACTGTAGCTGTCTTCAGACAGTCCAGAAAAGGGTGTCAGATTCTGGAGAATCTAAATCCCTCTTATGGTCTGCATATGATGTACATAAACACAGCCTCACATATACTTCTAAACATTTAAAGATGGGTGGGGCCACTGAAAGGGCTCAACAATTAACAGCATTGTCTCTTCTTCCAGAGAACCTGGGAAAAATTACCAGCAAATATATGGTGGCCCATATCCAGTTCCACATGTTCAGACAGACAGACAGACAGACAGAGATAAGGATTGCAGGTCTGTCTGATTTTTCTTTCTTTCTTATCCTTTATAAAAAATGTTTATTTATTTATCAATTTATTTATTTATGCATTTATTAGATATAAGTACACTGTCGCTGTCTTCAGACACTCCAGTAGACGGTGTCAGATTCTGAAAAATCTAAAACCATCTTCTGGTCTGCATACGATGTACATAAACACAGCCTCAGATATACTTCAAAAAATTTAATGAAGGGTGGGGCCACTGAAAAGGCTCAACAATTAACAGCATTATCTCCTCTTCCAGAGAACCTGGGATCAACTACCAGCATCTATATGGTGGCTTATTTCCAGTTCCCAGGGATCAGACAGACAGACAGACAGACACACAGAAAGAGATATGGATGGCAGGCCTGCCTGGTCTTTCTTTCTTTCTTATCCTTTTAAAAAAAATGTTTATTTATTTATTTATTTATGTATTTATTAGATATTAGTACACTGTAGCTGTCTTTAGAGACTCTAGAAGAGGGTGTGAGGTTCTGGAGAATCTAAATCACTCTTATGGTCTGCATATGATGTACATAAACACAGCCTCACATACAGTTCTAAACATTTAAAGATGGGTGGAGCCATTGAAAGGGCTCAACAATGAACAACATTGTCTCCTCTTCCAGAGAACCTCGGCTCAACTACCAGCAAGTATATGTTGGTCCATCTCCAGTTCCAGGGGATCAGACAGACAGACAGACAGACAGATATAAGGATGGCAGGCCTGCCTGGTCTTTCTTTCTTTCTTATCCTTTTAAAAAATGTTTATTTATTTATTTATTTATTTATTTATTTATTTATTTATTTATTAGATATAAGTACACTGTGGATGTATTCAGACACTCCAGAAGAGTGTGTCAGATTCTGGAGAATCTAAATCTCTCTTATGGCCTGCTTATGATGTACATAAACACAGCCTCACATATACTTCTAAATATTTAAAGATGGGTGGGACCACTGAAAGGTCTCAACAATTAACAGCATTGTCTCCTCTTCCATAGAACCTGGGATCAACTACCAGCAACTATATGGTGGCCCATATCCAGTATCAGAGGATCAGACAGACAGACAGACAGACAGACAGAGATAATGATGGCAGGCCTGCCAGGTCTTCTTTCTTTCTTATCCTTTTAAAAAATGTTTATTTATTTATTTATTTATTTATTTATTTATTTATTTATTTATGTATTTATTAGATATAAGTACACTGTAGATGTCTTCAGACACTCCAGAAGAGGGTATAAGATTCTGGAGAATCTAAATCCCTCTTATGGTCTGCATACAATGTACATAAACACAGCCTCACATATACTTCTAAAAATTTAAAGATGGGTGGGGCCACTGAAAGGGCTCAACAATTAACAGCATTGTCTCCTCTTCCAGAGAACCTGGGATCAACTACCAGCACCTATATGGTGGCCCATCTCCAGTTCCAGGGTATCAGACAGACAGACAGACAGACAGACAGACAGAGATAAGGATGGCAGGCCTTCCTGGTTTTTCTTTTTTTCTTATCCTTTTTAATAATGTTTATTTATTTATTTATTTATTATTTATTAGATATAAGTACACTGTAGCTCTCTTCAGACACTCCAGAAGAGGGTGTCAGATTCTGGAGAATCTAAATCCCTCTTATTGTCTGCATATGTTGTACATAAACACAGCCTCACATTTACTTCTAAAAATTAAAGATGGGTGTATCCACTGAACGGCTCAAAAATTAACAGCATTGTCTCCACTTCCAGAGAACCTAGGATCAACTACCAGCCACTATATGGTGGCCCATCTCCAGTTCCAGGGGATCAGACAGAGAGACAGACATACAGACAGATAGAGAAAAGGATGGCAGGCCTGCTTGGTCTTTCTTTCTTTCTTATACTTTTTAAGAAATGTTTATTTATTTATTTATTTATTTATTTATGTATTTATTAGATATAAGTACACTGTAGCTGTCTTCAGACACTCCAGAAGAGTGTGTCAGATTCTAGAGAATCTAAATCCCTCTTATGGTCTGCATATGATGTACAAAAACACAGCCTCACATATACTTCTAAAAATTTAAAGATGGGTGGGGCCACTGAAAAGGCTCAACAATTAACAGCACTGTCTCCTCTTCCAGAGAAACTGGGATCAACTACCAGCAACTATATGGTGGCCCATCTGCAGTTCCAGGGGATCAGACAGACAGACAGAGAGAGATAAGGATGGCAGGCCTGCCTGGTCTTTCTTTCTTACTTATCCTGTTTATAAAATGTTTATTTATTTATTTATTTATTTATTTATTTATTTATTTATTTATTTATTTATTAGATATAAGTACACTGTAGCTCTCTTCAGACACTCCAGTAGAGGGTGTCAGATTCTGAAGAATCTAAAACCATCTTATGGTCTGCATATGATGTACATAAACACAGCTTCAGATATACTTCTAAAAATTTAATGAAGGGTGGCGCCACTGAAAGGGCTCAACAATTAACAGCATTATGCCCTCTTCCAGAGAACCTGGGATCAACTACCAGCAACTATATGGTGGCTCATCTTAGTTCCCAGGGATCAGACAGACAGACAGACAGACAGACAGACAAACAGAGATATGAATGGCAGGCCTGCCTGGTCTTTCTTTCTTTCTTATCCTTTTGAAAAAATGTTTATCCATTTATTTATTTATTTATTTATTTATTTATTTATTTATTTATTTATTAGATATAAGTACAATGTAGCTGTCTGCAGACACTCCAGAAGAGGGTGTCAGTTTCTGGAGAATCTAAATCCCTCTTATGGTCTGCATATGATGTACATAAACACAGCCTCAAAAATACCTCTAAAAATTTAAAGATGGGTGGGACCACTGAAAGGGCTCAACAATTAACATCATTGTCTCCTCTTCCAGAGAACCTGGGATCAACTACCAGCAACTATATGGTGGCCCATCTGCAGTTCCAGGGGATCAGACAGACAGACAGACAGAGATAAGGATGGCAGGCCTGCCAGGTCTTTCTTTTTTACTTATCCTGTTTAAAAAATGTTTATTTATTTATTTATTTATTTATTTATTTATTTATTTATTTATGTATGTATTTATTAGATATAAGTACACTGTAGCTGTCTTCAGACACTCCAGAAGAGGGTGTCAGATTCTGGAGAATCTAAATCCCTCTTATGGTCTGCATATGATGTACATAAACACAGCCTCACATATACTTCTAAACATTTAAAGATGGGTGGGACCACTGAAAGGGCTCAACAATTAACAGCATTGTCTCCTCTTCCAGAGAACCTGGGAAAAACTAACAGCAAATATATGGTGGCCCATATACAGTTCCAGAGGTTCAGACAGACAGACAGACAGACAGAGATAAGGATTGCAGGTCTGCCTGATTTTTCTTTCTTTCTTATCCTTTATAAAAAATGTTTATTTATTTATTAATTTATGTATTTATGTATTTATGAGATATAAGTACACTGTAGCTGTCTTCAGACACTCCAGTAGACGGTGTCAGATTCTGAAAAATCTAAAACCATCTTCTGGTCTGCATATGATGTACATAAACACAGCTTCAGATATACTTCTAAAAATTTAATGAAGGGTGGGGCCACTGAAAGGGCTCAACAATTAACAGCATTATGCCCTCTTCCAGAGAAGCTGGGATCAACTACCAGCAACTATATGGTGGCTCATCTTAGTTCCCAGGGATCAGACAGACAGACAGACAGACAGACAAACAGAGATATGGATGGCAGGCCTGCCTGGTCTTTCTTTCTTTCTTATCCTTTTGAAAAAATGTTTATTTATTTATTTATTTATTTATTTATTTATTAATTTATGTATTAGATATAAGTACAATGTAGCTGTCTGCAGACACTCATAAGAGGGTGTCAGATTCTGGAGAATCTAAATCCCTCTTATTGTCTTCATATGATGTACATAAACACAGCCTCACATATACTTCTAAAAATTTAAAGATGGGTGGGACCACTGAAAGGGATCAACAATTAACATCATTGTCTCCTCTTCCAGAGAACCTGGGATCAACTACCAGCAACTATATGGTGGCCCATCTGCAGTTCCAGGGGATCAGACAGACAGACAGACAGAGATAAGGATGGCAGGCCTGCCAGGTTTTTCTTTCTTACTTATCCTGTTTAAAAAATGTTTATTTATTTATTTATTTATTTATTTATTCATTTATTTATGTATTTATTAGATATAAGTACACTGTAGCTGTCTTCAGACAGTCCAGAAAAGGGTGTCAGATTCTGGAGAATCTAAATCCCTCTTATGGTCTGCATATGATGTACATAAACACAGCCTCACATATACTTCTAAACATTTAAAGATGGGTGGGGCCACTGAAAGGGCTCAACAATTAACAGCATTGTCTCTTCTTCCAGAGAACCTGGGAAAAATTACCAGCAAATATATGGTGGCCCATATCCAGTTCCACATGTTCAGACAGACAGACAGACAGACAGAGATAAGGATTGCAGGTCTGTCTGATTTTTCTTTCTTTCTTATCCTTTATAAAAAATGTTTATTTATTTATCAATTTATTTATTTATGTATTTATTAGATATAAGTACACTGTCGCTGTCTTCAGACACTACAGTAGACGGTGTCAGATTCTGAAAAATCTAAAACCATCTTCTGGTCTGCATACGATGTACATAAACACAGCCTCAGATATACTTCAAAAAATTTAATGAAGGGTGGGGCCACTGAAAAGGCTCAACAATTAACAGCATTATCTCCTCTTCCAGAGAACCTGGGATCAACTACCAGCATCTATATGGTGGCTTATTTCCAGTTCCCAGGGATCAGACAGACAGACAGACAGACACACAGAAAGAGATATGGATGGCAGGCCTGCCTGGTCTTTCTTTCTTTCTTATCCTTTTAAAAAAAATGTTTATTTATTTATTTATTTATGTATTTATTAGATATTAGTACACTGTAGCTGTCTTTAGAGACTCCAGAAGAGGGTGTGAGGTTCTGGAGAATCTAAATCACTCTTATGGTCTGCATATGATGTACATAAACACAGCCTCACATACAGTTCTAAACATTTAAAGATGGGTGGAGCCATTGAAAGGGCTCAACAATGAACAGCATTGTCTCCTCTTCCAGAGAACCTCGGCTCAACTACCAGCAAGTATATGTTGGTCCATCTCCAGTTCCAGGGGATCAGACAGACAGACAGACAGACAGATATAAGGATGGCAGGCCTGCCTGGTCTTTCTTTCTTTCTTATCCTTTTAAAAAATGTTTATTTATTTATTTATTTATTTATTTATTTATTTATTTATTTATGTATTTATTAGATATAAGTACACTGTAGATGTATTCAGACACTCCAGAAGAGTGTGTCAGATTCTGGAGAATCTAAATCTCTCTTATGGTCTGCTTATGATGTACATAAACACAGCCTCACATATACTTCTAAATATTTAAAGATGGGTGGGACCACTGAAAGGTCTCAACAATTAACAGCATTGTCTCCTCTTCCATAGAACCTGGGATCAACTACCAGCAACTATATGGTGGCCCATATCCAGTATCAGAGGATCAGACAGACAGACAGACAGACAGACAGAGATAAGGATGGCAGGCCTGCCAGGTCTTCTTTCTTTCTTATCCTTTTAAAAAATGTTTATTTATTTATTTATTTATTTATTTATTTATTTATTTATTTATTTATGTATTTATTAGATATAAGTACACTGTAGATGTCTTCAGACACTCCAGAAGAGGGTATAAGATTCTGGAGAATCTAAATCCCTCTTATGGTCTGCATACAATGTACATAAACACAGCCTCACATATACTTCTAAAAATTTAAAGATGGGTGGGGCCACTGAAAGGGCTCAACAATTAACAGCATTGTCTCCTCTTCCAGAGAACCTGGGATCAACTACCAGCACCTATATGGTGGCCCATCTCCAGTTCCAGGGTATCAGACAGACAGACAGACAGACAGACAGACAGAGATAAGGATGGCAGGCCTTCCTGGTTTTTCTTTTTTTCTTATCCTTTTTAATAATGTTTATTTATTTATTTATTTATTATTTATTAGATATAAGTACACTGTAGCTCTCTTCAGACACTCCAGAAGAGGGTGTCAGATTCTGGAGAATCTAAATCCCTCTTATTGTCTGCATATGTTGTACATAAACACAGCCTCACATTTACTTCTAAAAATTAAAGATGGGTGTGGCCACTGAACGGCTCAAAAATTAACAGCATTGTCTCCACTTCCAGAGAACCTAGGATCAACTACCAGCAACTATATGGTGGCCCATCTCCAGTTCCAGGGGATCAGACAGAGAGAGAGACATACAGACAGATAGAGAAAAGGATGGCAGGCCTGCTTGGTCTTTCTTTCTTTCTTATACTTTTTAAGAAATGTTTATTTATTTATTTATTTATTTATTTATTTATTTATTTATTTATTAGATATAAGTACACTGTAGCTGTCTTCAGACACTCCAGAAGAGTGTGTCAGATTCTAGAGAATCTAAATCCCTCTTATGGTCTGCATATGATGTACAAAAACACAGCCTCACATATACTTCTAAAAATTTAAAGATGGGTGGGGCCACTGAAAAGGCTCAACAATTAACAGCACTGTCTCCTCTTCCAGAGAAACTGGGATCAACTACCAGCAACTATAAGGTGGCCCATCTCCAGTTTCCGGGGATCAGACAGACAGACAGACAGACAGACAGAGATAAGGATGGCAGGCCTGCCTGGTCTTTCTTTCTTACTTATCCTTTTTAAAACATGTTTATTTCTTTATTTATGTATTTATTAGATATAAGTACATTGTAGCTGTCTTCAGACACTCCAGAAGAAGGTGTCAGATTCTGGAGAATCTAAATCCCTCTTATGGTCTGCATATGATGTACATAAACACAGCCTCACATATACTTCTAAAAATTTAAAGATGGGTGGGGCCACTGTAAGGGCTCAACAATTAACAGCATTGTCTCCTCTTCCAGAGAACCTGGGATCAACTACCAGCAAAAATATGGTGGCCCATCTCCAGTTTCAGGGGATCAGACAGACAGACAGACAAACAGACAAGGATGGCAGGCCTGCCTGGTTTTTCTTTCTTTCTTATCATTTTTAAAACATGTTTATTTATTTATTTATTTATTTATTTATTTATTAGATATAAGTACACTGTAGCTGTCTTCAGACACTCCAGAAGAGGGATCAGATTCTGGAGAATCTAAATCCCACTTATGGTCTGCATATGATGTACATAAACACAGCCTCACAAATACTTCTAAAAATTTAAGATGGGTGGTGCCACTGAAAGGGCTCAAAAATTAACAGCCTTGTCTCCTATGGCAGAGAAACTGGGATCAACTACCAGCAACTATATGGTGGCCCACTCCAGTTCCAGGGTATCAGACAGACAGACAGACAGAGATAAGGATGGCAGGCCTTCCTGGTCTTTATTTTTTTCTTATCCTTTTTAATAATGTTTATTTATTTATTTATTTATGTATTTATTAGATATAAGTACACTGTAGCTGTCTTCAGACACTCCAGAAGAGGGTGTCAGATTCTGGAGAATCTAAATCCCTCTTATGGTATGAATATGATGTACATAAACACAGACTCACATTTACTTCCAAAATTAAAGATGTGTGGGGCCACTGAAAGGGCGCATCCATTAACAGCATTGTCTCCTCTTCCAGAGAACCTGGGATCAACTACCAGCAAAAATATGGTGGCCCATCTCCAGTTCCAGGGGATCAGACAGAGAGACAGACAGACAGACATATAGAGATAACGATGGCAGGCCTGCCTGGTCTTTCTTTCTTTCTTATCCTTTTTAAGAAATGTTTATTTACTTATTTATGTATTTATTAGATAAAAGTACACTGTAGCTGTCTTCAGACACTCCAGAAGAGGGTGTCAGATTCTGGAGAATCTAAATCCCTCTTATGGTCTGCATATGATGTACATAAACACAGCCTCACATATACTTCTAAAAATTTACAGATGGGTGGAGCCACTGAAAGGGCTCAACAATTAACAGCATTGTCTCCTCTTCCAGAGAACCTGGGATCAACTACCAGCACCTATATTGTGGCCCATCTCCAGTTCCAGGGTATCAGACAGATAGACAGACAGACAGACAGAGAGACAGAGATAAGGAAGGCAGGCCTCCCTGGTCTTTCTTTCTTTCTTATCCTTTTTAAAAAATGTTTATTTATTTATTTATTTATTTATTTATTTATTTATTTATTTATTAGATATAAGTACACTGTGTCTGTCTTCAGACACTCCAGAAGATGGTGTCAGATTCTGGAGAATCTAAATCCCTCTTATGGTCTGCATATGATGTACATAAACACAGCCTCACATATACTTCAAAAATTTAAAGATGGATGGGGTCACTGAAAGGGCTCAACAATTAACAGCATTATCTCCTCTTCCAAGCAACCTGGGATCAACTACCAGCAACTATATGGTGGCTCATCTCCAGTTCTAGGGGATTAGACAGACAGACAGACAGACAGAGATAAGGATGGCAGGCCTGCCTGGTCTTTCTTTCTTACTTATCCTTTTTAAAACATGTTTATTTCTTTATTTATGTATTTATTAGATATAAGTACATTGTAGCTGTCTTCAGACACTCCAGAAGAGGGAGTCAGATTCTGGAGAATCTAAATCCCTCTTATGGTCTGCATATGATGTACATAAACACAGCCTCACATATACTTCTAAAAATTTAAAGATTGGTGGGGCCACTGTAAGGGATCAACAATTAACAGCATTGTCTCCTCTTCCAGAGAACCTGGGATCAACTACCAGCAAAAATATGGTGGCCCATCTCCAGTTTCAGGGGATCAGACAGACAGACAGACAAACAGACAAGGATGGCAGGCCTGCCTGGTTTTTCTTTCTTTCTTATCATTTTTAAAACATGTTTATTTATTTATTTATGTATTTCTAGATATAAGTACACTGTAGCTGTCTTCAGACACTCCAGAAGAGGGATCAGATTCTGGAGAATCTAAATCCCTCTTATGGTCTGCATATGATGTACATAAACACAGCCTCACAAATACTTCTAAAAATTTAAGATGGGTAGTGCCACTGAAAGGGCTCAAAAATTAACAGCCTTGTCTCCTCTTGCAGATTAACTGGGATCAACTACCAGCAACTATATGGTGGCCCACTCCAGTTCCAGGGTATCAGACAGACAGACAAACAGAGATAAGGATGGCAGGCCTTCCTGGTCTTTCTTTTTTTCTTATCCTTTTTAATAATGTTTATTTATTTATTTATTTTTTTATGTATTTATTAGATATAAGTACACTGTAGCTGTCTTCAGACACTCCAGAAGAGGGTGTCAGATTCTGGAGAATCTAAATCCCTCTTATTGTCTGCATATGATGTACATAAACACAGCCTCACATTTACTTCTAAAAATTAAAGATGGGTGTGGCCACTGAACGGCTCAAAAATTAACAGCATTATCTCCTCTTCCAGACAACCTGGGATCAACTACCAGCAACTATATGGTGGTTCATCTCCAGTTCTAGGGGATCAGACAGAAAGACAGACAGACAGACAGACAAGGCTGGCAGGCCTCCCTGGTTTTTTTTCTTTCTCATCCTTTTTAAAAATGTTTATTTATTTATTTATGTATTTATTAAATATAAGTACACTGTAGCGGTCTTCAGACACTCCAGAAGAGGGTGTCAGATTCTGGAGAATCTAAATCCCTCTTATGGTCTGCATATGATGTACATAAACACAGACTCACATTTACTTCCAAAAATTTAAAGATGTGTGGGGCCACTGAAAGGGCTCAACAATTAACAGCATTGTCTCCTCTTCTAGAGAATCTGGGATCAACTACCAGCAACTATATGGTGGCCCTTCTCCAGTTCCAGGGTATCAGACAGACAGACAGACAGACAGACAGAGATAAGGATGGCAGGCCTGCCTGGTCTTTCTTTCTTTCTTATCCTTTTTAAAAAATGTTTATTTATATATTTATTTATTTATTTATTTATGTATTTATTTATTTATTAGATATAAGTACACTGTAGCTATCTTTAGTCACTCCAGAAGAGGGTGTCAGATTCTGGAGAATCTAAATCCCTCTTACGATCTGCATATGATGTATATAAACACAGCCTCACATTTTCTTCTAAAAATTTAAAGATGGGAGTGGCTTGGAATAAGATGAGTAACCCTGAAAAAGTCAAAAAATGAAAAATCACACTGTAGGATTTGGAATATGGGGCGAAACCCTGAAAAAGTCGAAAAATGAGAAAATCATGTTGTAGTACCTGGAATATGGTGAGAAACACTGAAAAAGATTTAAAATGAGAATATCACACTCTAGGATTTGGAATATGGTGAGAAACCCTGAAAAAGTCGAAAAATGAGAAAATCAATCTGTAGGATCTGGAATATGTTGAGAAACCCTGAAAAAATCAAAAAATGAGAAAATCACACTGTAGGACTTGGAATATGATGAGAAACCCTGAAAAAGTCGAAAAATGAGAAAATCACTCTGTGGGACTTGGAATATGGTGAGAAACCCTGAAAAAGTCGAAAAATGAGAAATTCACGCAATAGGACCTGGGATTTGGTGAGAAACACTGAAAAAGTCTGAAAATAGAAAATCACACTGTAGTACTTGGAATATGGTGAAAAATACTGAAAAAGTCTTATAATGAGAAAATCACACCGAAGGACCTGGAATACGGTGAGAAACCCTGAAAAAGTCTAAAAATAAGATAAAACTTGTAGTACCTGAAATATGATGCGAAACCCTGAAAAAGTCAAAAAATAAGAAAATCAAATTGTAGGAACTGGAATATGCTGAGAATCCCTGAAAAATTCGAAAAATGCGAAAATCACACTCTAGGACTTGGAATACTATGAGAAACCCTGAAAAAGTCAAAAAATGAGAAAATCACACTGTAGTATCTGGAATATGTTGAGAAACACTGAAAAAGTCTAAAAATAAGATAAAAGTTGTAGTACCTGAAATATGGTGAGAAACCCTGAAAAAGTCGAAAAATGAGAAAATCACACTGTAGAACTTCGAATATGATGAGAAACCGTGAAAAAGTAAAAAAAATGAGAAAAATACACTGTAGGAGCTGGAATATGGAGAGAAACCCTGAAAAGGTTAAAAAAATTAGAAAATCACAATTGTAGGACCTCCAATATGGTGAGAAACCCTGAAAAAGTCGAAAAATGAGAAAACCACACTGTAGGACCTGGAATATGGTGAAAAACCGTGAAACAGTCGAAATATAAAAAAATCAAACTTGAAGTACCTGCAATATGGTGAGAAACCCTGAAAAAGTAGAAAAATGAAAAAATCACACTGTAGGATTTGGAATATGATGAGAAACCATGAAAAAGTCAAAAATGAGAAAAATATACTGTAGGAGTTGGAATGTGGTGAGAAAACCTGAAAATGTCGAAGAATAAGAAAATCACACAAGTAGGACCTCCAATATGGTGAGAAACCCTGAAAAAGTCAAAAAATGAGAAAATTACAGAGTAGGACATGGAATATGGTAAGAAACCCTTTAAAAGTCGGACAAAGAGAAAATCACACTGTAGGATTTGGAATATGATGAGAAAACCTGAAAAAGTCAAAAAATGAGAAAATCACACTGTAGTACCTGGAATATTGTGAGAAAACACTGAAAAAGTCTAAAAATGAGAAAATCAAACAGTAGGACTTGGAATATGGTGAGAAACCCTGAAACAGTCAAAAAATAAGACAATCAAACTTGTAGTACCTGCAATATGGTGAGAAAACCTGAAAAAGTCGAAAAATGAGAAAATCATACTGTAGGACCTGCAATAGGGTGAGAAATTCTGAAAAAGTCAAAAAATGAGAAAATCACACTGTAGGACTTGGAATATGATGAGAAAACCTGAAAAAATCTAAAAATGAGAAAATCACACTGTAGGAGCTGGAATATGGTAAGAAACCCTGAAAAGTCAAAAAAAGAGAAAAATCACACTGTAGGACCTGTAATATGGTGAGAAAACATGAAAAAGTCAAAAAAGGAGAAAATCACACTCTAGGACTTGGAATAAGATGAGAAAACCTGAAAAAGTCCAAAAATGAGAAATCACACTCTAGGACTTGGAATATGGTGAGAAACCCTGAAAAAGTCAAAACATGAGAAAAACACACTGTAGGACCTGGAATATGGTGAGAAACTCTGAAAAAGTCAAAAAATGAGAAAATCACACAGTAGGACCTGAAATATGGTGAGAAACCGTGAAACAGTCGAAATATAAGAAAATCAAACTTGAAGTACCTGCAATATGGTGAGAAACCCTGAAAAAGTCGAAAAATGAAAAAATCACACTGTAGGATTTGGAATATGATGAGAAAACATGAAAAAGTCAAAAATGAGAAAAATATACTGTAGGAGTTGGAATGTGGTGAGAAAACCTGAAAAAGTCGAAGAATAAGAAAATCACACAAGTAGGACGTCCAATATGGTGAGAAACACTGAAAAAGTCGAAAAATGAGAAAATTACAGAGTAGGACATGGAATATGGTAAGAAACCCTTTAAAAGCGGAAAAAGAGAAAATCACACTGTAGGATTTGGAATATGATGAGAAAACCTGAAAAAGTCAAAAAATGAGAAAATCACACTGTAGTACCTGGAATATTGTGAGAAAACACTGAAAAAGTCTAAAAATGAGGAAATCACACAGTAGGACTTGGAATATGGTGAGAAACCCTGAAACAGTCGAAAAATTACAAACTTGTAGTACCTGCAATATGATGAGAAAACCTGAAAAAGTCGAAAAATGAGAAAATCATACTGTAGGACCTGCAATAGGGTGACAAATTCTGAAAAGTCAAAAAATGAGAAAATCACACTGTAGGACTTGGAATATGATGAGAAAAGCTGAAAAAATCTAAAAATGAGAAAATCACACTGTAGGAGCTGGAATATGGTGAGAAACCCTGAAAAGTCAAAAAAAGAGAAAAATCACACTGTAGGACCTGGAATATGGTGAGAAAACATGAAAAAGTCAAAAAAGGAGAAAATCACACTCTAGGACTTGGAATATGATGAGAAAACCTGAAAAAGTCCAAAAATGAGAAAATCACACTGTAGGACTTGGAATATGGTGAGAAAACCTGAAAAAGTCAAAAAATGAGAAAAATCACACTGTAGTACATGGAATATGGTGAGAAACTCTGAAAAAGTCGCAATTTAGGAAATGACAGTGTAGGACCTGGAATATGTTGAGAAAACCTGAAATATTCAAAAAATGAGAAAATGACAATGTAGAACCTGGAATAAGGTAAGAAACCCCGAAAAATTTAAAAAAAGAGAAAATCACACTGTAGGACCTGGAATATTGTGAGAAACACTGAAAAAGTCAAAAAATGAGAATATCACACTCTAGGACTTGGAATATGGTGAGAAACCCTGAAAAAGTCAAAACATGAGAAAAACACACTGTAGGACCTGGAATATGGTGAGAAACACTGAAAAATTCAAAAAATGAGAAAATCACACAGTAGGACCTGAAATATGGTGAGAAACCGTGAAACAGTCGAAATATAAGAAAATCAAACTTGAAGTACCTGCAATATGGTGAGAAACCCTGAAAAAGTCGAAAAATGAAAAAATCACACTGTAGGATTTGGAATATGATTAGAAAACATGAAAAAGTCAAAAATGAGAAAAATATACTGTAGGAGTTGGAATGTGGTGAGAAAACCTGAAAAAGTCGAAGAATAAGAAAATCACACAAGTAGGACGTCCAATATGGTGAGAAACACTGAAAAAGTCGAAAAATGAGAAAATTACAGAGTAGGACATCGAATATGGTAAGAAACCCTTTAAAAGCGGAAAAAGAGAAAATCACACTGTAGGATTTGGAATATGATGAGAAACCCTGAAAAAGTCAAAACATGAGAAATTCATGCAGTAGGACCCAGAATATGGTGAGAAACCCTGAAAGAAGTCGGTAAATGAGAAAATCACGCAGTAGGACCTGGGAACTAGTGAGAAACCCTGAAAAAGACGAAAAATGAGAATAACAAACTGTAGGACCTGGAATATGTTGAGAAACCCTGAAAAATTCGAAAAAAGCAAAAATCACACTCTAGGACTTGGAATGGGATGAGAAACCCTGAAAAAGTAAAAAAATGAGAAAATCACACTGTAGTACCTGGAATATGGTGAGAAACACTAAAAAAGAATTAAAATGAGAAAATCACACAGTAGGACCTGGAATATGGCGAGAAACTCTGAAAAAGGCGAAAACATGAGAAAATCACGCAGTAGTACCTGGAATATGGTGAGAAACCCTGAAAAAGTCGAAAAATGAGAAAATCACACAGTATTACCTGGAATATGGTGAGAAACACTGAAAAAGTCTTAAAATGAGAAAATCACACTGTAGGACCTGGAATATGGTGAGAAACTCTGAAAATGTCGAAAAATAAGAAATTCACACTTGTAGGACCTGCAATATGGTGAGAAACCCTGAAAAAGTGGAAAAATGAGAAAATCACACTGTAGGACTTGGAATAAGATGAGACACCCTGAAAAAGTCAAAAAATGAGAAAATTTCACTGTAGGACTTGGAATAAAATGAGAAACCGTGAAAAAGACAAAAAATGACAAAAGTACACGGTAGGAGATGGAATATGGAGAGAAACCGTTAAAAAGTAGAAAAATAAGATATACACACTTTTAGGACATGCAATATGGTGAGAGACCCTGAAAAAGTCCAAAAATAAGAATTCACACGTGTAGGACCTGCAATATGGTTAGAAACCCTGAAAAAGTCAAAAAATGAGAAAATCACACTGTAGGACTGGGAATAAGATGAGAAACCTGAAATAGTTGAAAAATGAGAAAATCACAATGTAGAAGATGGAATATGGTGAGCAATCCTGAAAAAGTCAAAAAATGAGAAAATCACACTGTGGAACCTGGAATATGGTGAGAAACTCTGAAAAAGGCGAAAAATTGGAAAAATCACACTCTAGGACTTGGAATATGATGAGAAATCCTGAAAAAATCCAAAAATATGAAAATCACACTGTAGGATTTAGAATATGATGAAAACCGTGAAAAAGTCAAAAAATGAGAAAAATACACTGTAGAAGCTGGAATATGGTGAGTAAAACCTGAAAAAGTCGAAAAATAAGAAAATCACACTTGTAGAACCTCCAATATGGTGAGAAACCCTGAAAAAGTCAAAAAATGAGAAAATCACACTGTAGGACTTGGAATAAGATGAGACACCCTGAAAAAGTCAAAAAATGAGAAAATTTCACTGTAGGACTTGGAATAAGATGAGAAACCTGAAAAAGTTGAAAAATGAGAAAATCACAATGTAGAAGATGGAATATGGTGAGCAATCCTGAAAAAGTAAAAAAATGAGAAAATCACACTGTGGAACCTGGAATATGGTGAGAAACTCTGAAAAAGGCGAAAAATTTGAAAAATCACACTCTAGGACTTGGAATATGATGAGAAACCCTGAAAGAGTCAAAAATGAGAAAATCAGACTGTAGTAGCTGGAATATGGTGAGAAACATTGAAAAAGTCTCAAAATGAGAAAATCAAACAGTTGGACCTGCAATATGGTGAGAAACACTGAAACAGTCGAAAAATAAGAAAATCAAACTTGTAGTACCTGCAATATGTTGAGAAACCCTGAAAAATTCCAAAAATGAGAAAATCACACTATAGGACTTGGAATACGATGACAAACCCTGAAAATGTCAAAAAATGAGAAAATCACACTGTAGTACCTGGAATATGGTGAGAAACACTGAAAAAGTCTAAAAATAAGATAAAACTTGTAGTACCTGAGATATGGTGAGAAACCCTGAAAAAGTCGAAAAAAGAGAAAATCACACTGTAGGACTTCGAATATGATGAGAAACCGTGAAAAAGTAAAAAAATGAGAAAAATACACTGTAGGAGCTGGAATATGGAGAGAAACCCTGAAAAGGTTAAAAAATTAGAAAATCACAATTGTAGGACCTCCAATATGGTGAGAAACCCTGAAAAAGTCGAAAAATGAGAAAAACACACTGTAGGACCTGGAATATGGTGAGAAACACTGAAAAATTCAAAAAATGAGAAAATCATACAGTAGGACGTGAAATATGGTGAGAAACCGTGAAAGAGTCGAAATATAAGAAAATCAAACTTGAAGTACTTGCAATATGGTGAGAAACCCTGAAAAAGTCGAAAAATGAAAAAATCACACTGTAGGATTTGGAATATGATGAGAAACCATGAAAAATTCAAAAATGAGAAAAATATACTGTAGGAGTTGGAATGTGGTGAGAAAACCTGAAAAAGTCGAAGAATAAGAAAATCACACAAGTAGGACCTCCAATATGGTGAGAAACCCTGAAAAAGTCGAAAAATGAGAAAATTACAGAGTAGGACATGGAATATGGTAAGAAACCCTTTAAAAGTCGGAAAAAGAGAAAATCACACTGTAGGATTTGGAATATGATGAGAAAACCTGAAAAAGTCAAAAAATGAGAAAATCACACTGTAGTACCTGGAATATTGTGAGAAAACACTGAAAAAGTCTAAAAATGAGAAAATCACACAGTAGGACTTGGAATATGGTGAGAAACCCTGAAACAGTCGAAAAATTACAAACTTGCATTACCTGCAATATGGTGAGAAAACCTGAAAAAGTCGAAAAATGAGAAAATCATACTGTAAGACCTGCAATAGGGTGAGAAATTCTGAAAAAGTCAAAATTGAGAAAATCACACTGTAGGACTTGGAATATGATGAGAAAACCTGAAAAAAACCTAAAAATGAGAAAATCACACTGTAGGAGCTGGAATAAGGTGAGAAACCCTGAAAAGTCAAAAAAAGAGAAAAATCACACTGTAGGACCTGGAATATGGTGAGAAAACATGAAAAAGTCAAAAAAGGAGAAAATCACACTCTAGGACTTGGAATATGATGAGAAAACCTGAAAAAGTCCAAAAATGAGAAAATCACACTGTAGGACTTGGAATATGGTGAGAAACCCTGAAAAAGTCAAAAAAATGAGAAAAATCACACTGTAGTACATGGAATATGGTGAGAAACTCTGAAAAAGTCGCAATTTAGAAAATGACAGTGTAGGACCTGGAATATGTTGAGAAAACCTGAAATATTCAAAAAATGAGAAAATGACAATGTAGAACCTGGAATAAGGTAAGAAACCCCGAAAAATTTAAAAAAAGAGAAAATCACACTGTAGGACCAGGAATATGGTGAGAAACACTGAAAAAGTCAAAAAATGAGAATATCACACTCTAGGACTTGGAATATGGTGAGAAACCCTGAAAAAGTCAAAACATGAGAAATTCATGCAGTAGGACCCAGAATATGGTGAGAAACCCTGAAAGAAGTCGGAAAATGAGAAAATCACACAGTAGGACCTGGAAGCTAGTGAGAAACCCTGAAAAAGACGAAAAATGAGAATAACAAACTGTAGGACCTGGAATATGTTGAGAAACCCTGAAAAATTCGAAAAAAGCAAAAATCACACTCTAGGACTTGGAATGTGATGAGAAACCCTGAAAAAGTAAAAAAATGAGAAAATCACACTGTAGTACCTGGAATATGGTGAGAAACACTAAAAAAGTATTAAAATGAGAAAATCACACAGTAGGACCTGGAATATGGTGAGAAACTCTGAAAAAGGCGAAAACATGAGAAAATCACGCAGTAGTACCTGGAATATGGTGAGAAACCCTGAAAAAGTCGAAAAATGAGAAAATCACACAGTATTACCTGGAATATGGTGAGAAACACTGAAAAAGTCTTAAAATGAGAAAATCACACTGTAGGACCTGGAATATGGTGAGAAACTCTGAAAATGTCGAAAAATGAGAAATTCACACTTGTAGGACCTGCAATATGGTGAGAAACCCTGAAAAAGTGGAAAAATGAGAAAATCACACTGTAGGACTTGGAATAAGATGAGACACCCTGAAAAAGTCAAAAAATGAGAAAATTTCACTGTAGGACTTGGAATAAAATGAGAAACCGTGAAAAAGACAAAAAATGACAAAAGTACACGGTAGGAGATGGAATATGGAGAGAAACCGTTAAAAAGTAGAAAAATAAGATATACACACTTTTAGGACATGCAATATGGTGAGAGACCCTGAAAAAGTCCAAAAATAAGAAATTCACACGTGTAGGACCTGCAATATGGTGAGAAACCCTGAAAAAGTCAAAAAATGAGAAAATCACACTGTAGGACTGGGAATAAGATGAGAAACCTGAAAAAGTTGAAAAATGAGAAAATCACAATGTAGAAGATGGAATATGGTGAGCAATCCTGAAAAAGTCAAAAAATGAGAAAATCACACTGTGGAACCTGGAATATGGTGAGAAACTCTGAAAAAGGCGAAAAATTGGAAAAATCACACTCTAGGACTTGGAATATGATGAGAAATCCTGAAAAAATCAAAAAATGAGAAAATCACACTGTAGGATTTAGAATATGATGAAAACCGTGAAAAAGTCAAAAAATGAGAAAAATACACTGTAGAAGCTGGAATATGGTGAGTAAACCCTGAAAAAGTCGAAAAATAAGAAAATCACACTTGTAGAACCTCCAATATGGTGAGAAACCCTGAAAAAGTCAAAAAATGAGAAAATCACACTGTAGGACCTGGAATATGTTGAGAAACACTGAAAAAGTCTTAAAATGAGAAAATCACACTGTAGGACTTGGAATAAGATGAGAAACCTGAAAAAGTTGAAAAATGAGAAAATCACAATGTAGAAGATGGAATATGGTGAGCAATCCTGAAAAAGTAAAAAAATGAGAAAATCACACTGTGGAACCTGGAATATGGTGAGAAACTCTGAAAAAGGTGAAAAATTGGAAAAATCACACTCTAGGACTTGGAATATGATGAGAAACCCTGAAAGAGTCAAAAATGAGAAAATCAGACTGTAGTAGCTGGAATATGGTGAGAAACATTGAAAAAGTCTCAAAATGAGAAAATCACACAGTTGGACCTGCAATATGGTGAGAAACACTGAAACAGTCGAAAAATAAGAAAAGAAAACTTGTAGTACCTGCAATATGTTGAGAAACCCTGAAAAATTCCAAAAATGAGAAAATCACACTGTAGGATTTAGAATATGATGAAAAACCGTGAAAAAGTCAAAAAATGAGAAAAATACACTTTAGAAGCTGGAATATGGTGAGTAAACCCTGAAAAAGTCGAAAAATAAGAAAATCACACCTGTAGAACCTCCAATATGGTAAGAAACCCTGAAAAATTAAAAAAATGAGAAAATCACACTGTAGGACCTGGAATATGTTGAGAAACCCTGAAAAAGTCTTAACATGAGAAAATCACACTGTAGGACTTGGAAAAAGATGAGAAACCAAAAAAAGTCAAAAAATGAGAAAAATTCACTGAAGGACCTGGAATATGTTGAGAAACCCTGAAAAAGTCTTAAAATGAGAAAATCACACTGTAGGACCTGGAATATGGTGAGAAACTCTGAAAAAGTCGAAAAAGAGAAAATCACACTCTAGGACTTGGAATATGATGAGAAACCCTGAAAAAGTCAAAAAATTAGAAAATCACACTGTAGTACCTGGAATATGGTGAGAAACCCTGAAAAATTCTAAAAATGAGAAAATCAAACAGTAGGACCTGGAATATGGTGAGAAACCCTGAAAGATCGAAAAATAAGAAAATCAAACTTGTAGTACCTGCAATATGGTGAGAAACCCTGAAAAAGTCAAAAAAATGAGAAAATCACAATATAGGACTTGGAATAAGATGAGAAACCGTGAAAAAGACAAAAAATGACAAAAACACACTGTAGGAGCTGGAATATGGTGAGAAACCCTGAAAAAGTCCAAAAATAAGAAATTCACACAAGTAGGACCTGCAATATGGTGAGAAACCCTGAAAAAGTCGAAAAATGAGAATATCTCACTGTAGGACCTGGAATATGGTAAGAAACCCTGAAAATGTTGAAAAATGAGAAAATGACACTGTTGGAGCTGGAATATGGTGAGAAGTCCTGAAAAAGTCAAAAAAAAAAAAATAAGAAATTCACACAAGTAGGACTTGCAATATGGTGAGAGACCCTGAAAAAGTCTTAAAATGAGAAAATCACACTGTAGGACTTGGGATATGGTGAGAAACCCTGAAAAAGTCGAAAAATTAGAAAATCAAACTGTAGGAACTGGAATATGCTGAGAATACCTGAAAAATTCGAAAAATGCGAAAATCACACTCTAGGACTTGGAATAAGATGAGAAACCCTGAAAAATTCAAAAAATGAGAAAATCACCTGTAGTACCTGGTATATGGTGAGAAACACTAAAAAAGTATTAAAATGAGAAAATCACACAGTCAGACCTGGAATATGGTGAGAAACCCTGAAACAGTCCAAAAATAAGAAAATAAAACTTGTAGTACATGCAATATGGTGAGAAACACTGAAAAAGTCGAAAAATGAGAATATCACACTCTAGGACTTGGAATATGATGAGAAACCCAGAAAAAGTCAAAAAATGAGAAAATCACACTGTAGGACTTGGAATATGGTGAGAAACCCTGAAAAAGTCGAAAAATGAGAAAATCACACTGTAGTACCTGGAATATGGTGAGAAACACTGAAAAAGTCTAAAAATAAGATAAAACTTTTAGTACCTTAAATATGGTGAGAAACCCTGAAAAAGTCAAAAAATTAGAAAATCAAATTGTAAGAACTGGAATATGCTGAGAATCCCTGAAAAATTCGAAAAATGCGAAAATCACACTCTAGGACTTGGAATACGATGAGAAACCCTGAAAAAGTCAAAAAATGAGAAAATCACACTGTAGTACCTGGAATATGGTGAGAAACACTGAAAAAGTCTAAAAATAAGATAAAACTTTTAGTACCTGAAATATGGTGAGAAACCCTGAAAAAGTCAAAAAATTAGAAAATCAAATTGTAGGAACTGGAATATGCTGAGAATCCCTGAAAAATTCGAAAAATGCGAAAATCACACTCTAGGACTTGGAATACGATGAGAAACCCTGAAAAAGTCAAAAAATGAGAAAACACACTGTAGTACCTGGAATATGGTGAGAAACACTGAAAAAGTCTAAAAATAAGATAAAACTTGTAGTACCTGAAATATGGTGAGAAACCCTGAAAAAGTGGAAAAATGAGAAAATCACACTGTAGGACTTCGAATATGATGAGAAACCGTGAAAAAGTAAAAAAAATGAGAAAAATACACTGTAGGAGCTGGAATATGGAGAGAAACCCTGAAAAGGTTAAAAAATTAGAAAATCACAATTGTAGGACCTCCAATATGGTGAGAAACCCTGAAAAAGTCGAAAAATGAGAAAAACACACTGTAGGACCTGGAATATGGTGAGAAACACTGAAAATTTCAAAAAATGAGAAAATCACACAGTAGGACCTGAAATATGGTGAGAAACCGTGAAACAGTCGAAATATAAGAAAATCAAACTTGAAGTACCTGCAATATGTAGAGAAACCCTGAAAAAGTCGATAAATGAAAAAATCAGACTATAGGATTTGGAATATGATGAGAAACCATGAAAAAGTCAAAAATGAGAAAAATATACTGTAGGAGTTGGAATGTGGTGAGAAAACCTGAAAAAGTCGAAGAATAAGAAAATCACACAAGTAGGACCTCTAATACGGTGAGAAACCCTGAAAAAGTCGAAAAATGAGAAAATTACAGAGTAGGACATGGAATATGGTAAGAAACCCTTTAAAAGTCGGAAAAAGAGAAAATCACACTGTAGGATTTGGAATATGATGAGAAAACCTGAAAAAGTCAAAAAATGAGAAAATCACACTGTAGTACCTGGAATATTGTGAGAAAACACTGAAAAATTCTAAAAATGAGAAAATCAAACAGTAGGACTTGGAATATGGTGAGAAACCCTGAAACAGTCGAAAAATAAGAAAATCAAACTTGTAGTACCTGAAATATGGTGAGAAACCCTGAAAAAGTCAAAAAAATGAGAAAATCACAATATAGGACTTGGAATAAGATGAGAAACCGTGAAAAAGACAAAAAATGACAAAAACACACTGTAGGAGCTGGAATATGGTGAGAAACCCTGAAAAAGTCCAAAAATAAGAAATTCACACGTGTAGGACCTGCAATATGGTGAGAAACCCTGAAAAGTCCAAAAATAAGAAATTCACACGTGTAGGACCTGCAATATGGTGAGAAACCCTGAAAAAGTCAAAAAATGAGAAAATCACACTGTAG